>NC_143048.1:40252500-40372500 GCF_057628025.1 Oncorhynchus mykiss
CAAAGAACATGGCTGCCTAAATATGGTTCCCAATCAGAGACAACGATAAACACCTGCCTCTAATTGAGAACCGATCTAGGCAACCATAGACCAACATAAACACCTAGATGAAAACAACCCGATAAATCTACAAAAAACCCTAGACAGTACAAACACCCTAGAATAAGACAAAAACACACATATCACCCATGTCACACCCTGACCTAACCAAAATAATAAAGAAAACAAAGAATACTAAGGTCAGGGCGTGACAATTTATGATTTCGATTGGGATTTGTTTGTGGTAGTTTTGTGATAACTGTTCTGTGATTTTAAAAAATGTAAAAGATTTAAACTAAAAAAAAACATTGTTTTTCAGTTAGGGATTTATTTCTAAACGTTAATGACCCCAACATCGTTGGTGTAAACATTTACACCCCTAACTCTCATATACACAGGGTGGCAGCTAAGGTGTGACAGCTGAGATTAGGGGGAGAGGCCAATCTTGTCATCGCCCCCAGGGAGTCCATAGTTCACATGTTATTAACACACACAGGCGCACACACACAACTCTCACACACACAACTCTCACACACACAACTCTCACACACACAAGCATGCAGACCTGTTTCATGGTACCTCTACCTGAAAAAATAAAACACTCTTTAATCAGGGACTACATCTAGCCCCAAGGCTCCTGGGCATTCTGGGTAACCAATCACTGATGGGCTGCATCTCATTCAAGTGTTATCCGATCAATGCAGATGAAGGAGAGGTGATGAACAGAGGCAGCCGATATAGACTATAAAGATGCACCTATGGTTTGGCATCAGATAGAGACCGCTTCTGATGTAGATCTGGGGGTTTTACAGTGTTTTATCTGTGTCTAACACATGGCTTTCTTTTTTAATGAATGTAAGTGTGAAGGGTGTGAAGTGTGTGTGTGTGTGTGTGTGTGTGTGTGTGTGTGTGTGTGTGTGTGTGTGTGTGTGTGTGTGTGTGTGTGTGTGTGTGTGTGTGTGTGTTTTATTTTTTTTATTTAACCTTTATTTAACCAGGTAGGCTAGTTGAGAACAAGTTCTCATATACAACTGCGACCTGGCCAAGATAAAGCAAAACAGTGCGACACAACAACAACACAGAGTTACACATGGAATTAACAAGCGTACCGTCAATAACAAAATAGAAAAAAGAAATGTATACATATACAGTGTGTGCAGTATCTATATACAGTGTGTGCAGTATCTATATACAGTGTGTGCAGTATCTATATACAGTGTGTGCAGTATCTATATACAGTGTGTGCAGTATCTATATACAGTGTGTGCAAATGCTGTGAGGAGGTAACGCAATAAATAGGCCATAGTAGCGAAGTAATTACAGTTTAGCAAATTAACACTGGAGTGATAAATAGCGGATGATGATGTGTAAGTAGAAATACTGGTGTGCAAAAGAGCAGAAAAGCAAATAAAAACAATATGGGGATGAGGTAGGTAGATTGGGTGGGCTATTTACAGATGGGCTATGTACAGCTCCAGTGATCGGTTAGCTGCTCAGATAGCTGATGTTTAAAGTTAGTGAGGGAAATATATGTCACCAGCTTCAGCGATTTTTGCAATTTGTTCCAGTCACTGGCAGCAGAGAACTGGAAGGAAAGGCGGCCAAAGGAGGTGTTGGCTTTGGAGATGACCAGTGAGATATACCTGCTGGAGCACGTGCTACGGGTGGGTGTTGTTATGGTGACCAGTGAGTTGAGATAAGGCGGAGCTTTACCTAGCAAAGACTTATGGATGACCTGGAGCCAGTGGGTCTGGCGGCAAATAATTAGCCAGGGCCAACCGACTAGCGCATAGAGGTCGCAGTGGTGGATGGCATAAGGGGTGACAAAATGGATGGCACTGTGATAGACTGCATCCAGTTTTCTGACTAGAGTATTGGAAGCTATTTTCTAAATGACATCACCGAAGTCGAGGGTCGGTAGTGTCGTGTCTTTGGCATCATTAAACTGAAGACTTATTTTATCAAAAAATTATCTGTAATTATTATTATGTCATTAAACTAAATCAGGTAAATGTAATTAACTAGAAAGTCGGGGCACCAAGGAAAATATTCAGATTACAAAGTTATAATTTTCCTAAAATAACTTTCATATATTTTAATATCTAATCAATTCTAATTAACGAATTATTCTTTAATTCACGTTAGTCTCATTCCAAATGTCGTAAAATTGTTGGTTATCTTCACAAACCCAGTCTTCACTATGAATCAATTGTATGTATTTATTATATTTATTAACTAAATAAATAATCACAGAAATGCATAAACAAACAACAAAGTAGATATGGTTACAAGGAAATGATAGGGGATGTGCCCTTAGCTCCCTCGATGGTCGACGTACGCATGGTCTCTACTCAAATCTTTGCTATCTCAGGATCGAGGTACTGGTCTGCTGGGAAATCATTCAGGTGGGGGTTATTTTCATAACAGCAGAAAAGGGCTGTCCCATGATGCCAAGTCAATGTCTGTGCCTATGACTTAGTTAAACTCCAATATCCAATATGCATACCATGCATACCAATTTTCTGAGAACAGCGCCCAGCAGACAAATCATTACAAACAGTAACCAGCCAAGTAGAGGAGTTACACAAGTCAGAAATAGTGATAAAATTAATCACTTACCTTTCTTTGATGATCTTCATATGGTTGCACTCACAAGACTCCCATTTACTCAATAAATGTTTGTTATGTTTGATAAAGTCCATGTTTATATCCAAAAACCTCCCTTTTGTTTGCACGTTTTGTTCAGTAATCCACAGGCTCAAACGTAGTCACAACAGGCAGATGAAAAATCAAAATAGTATCCCTAAAGTTCGTAGAAACATGTACAACAATGTTTATAATCAATCCTCAGGTTGTTTTTAGTCATAATAATCAATAATATTTAAACCGGACAATAACGTCGTCAAAATATAAGATCAACAGGAAAGGCGCGCTCTCGGTCGCTCGCATGAAAATGTCTGGTTCACTGCAGTGTCCACTCATTCAGAGAGGTCTTACTCCCTCATTTTTCAGAATACAAGCCTGAAACAATTTCTAAAGACTGTTGACATCTAGTGGAAGCCGTAGGAAGTGGAATTTGAGTCCTAAGTCAATGGATAATGTAAAGGCATTCAATAGAATACTACAAACACAAAAAATCTCACTTCCTGGATGGACTCTTCTCAGGTTTTCGCCTGCCAAATCAGTTCTGTTTTACTCAAGACATTATTTTAAATGTTTTGGAAACTTTAGAGTGTTTTCTATCCAATTCTACCAATTATTTGCATATCCTAGCTTCTGGGCCTGAGTAGCAGGCAGTTTATTTTGGGTACACTTTTCATCCGGAAGTGAGAATAGTGTCCCCTACCCTAGTGAAATAAAAACATTGTCCAAAGAAGGGCCAGATGTATACAGAATGTTATCGTCTGCGTAGAGGTGGATCAGGGAATCACCAACAGCAAGAGCGACATTGCTGATATATACCGAGAAAAGAGTCGGCCCGAGAATTGAACCCTGTGGTACCCCCTAGAGACTTGACAAACTGAACTCTGAGAAGTAGTTGGTGAACAAGGCGAGGCAGTCATTTGAGAAACCAAGGCTGTTGAGTCTGCCGATAAGAACATGGTGATTGACAGAGTCGAAAGCCTTGGCCAGGTCGATGAAGATGGCTGCACAGTACTGTCTTTTATCGATGGCGGTTATGATGTCGTTTAGTACCTTGAGCGTGGCTGAGGTGCACCTGTTCTCCAGCTCGGAAAACAGATTGCACAGCAGAGAAGGTACGGTAGGATTCGAAATGCTCAGTGATCTGTTTATTAACTTGGCTTTCGAAGTCTTTAGAAAGGCAGGACAGGATGGATATAGGTCTATAAAACTGTGGCTCTAGATTTTCACCCCCTTTGAAGAGGGGTATGACCACGGCAGCTTTCCAATCTTAAGGGATCTCGGACGAACTCGGGATGAACAGACTGGTAATAGGTGTCGCAACAATGGCGGCGGATAATTTTAGTAAGAGAGGGTCCAGATTGTCTATCCCAGCTGATTTGTACAGGTCCAGGTTTTGCAGCTCTCTCAGAACATCTGCTATCTGGATTTGGGTGAAGGAGAAGCTGGGGAGGCTTAGGCAAGTTGCTGTGGGGGGTGCAGAACTGTTGGCCGGGTTTGGGATATCCAGGAGGAAACCATGGCCAGCCGCAGAGAAATGCTTATTGAAATTCTCGATTATCGTGTATTTATCGGTGGTGACAGTGTTACCTAGCCTTATTGCAATGGGCAGCTGGGAGGAGGTGCTCTTATTCTCCATGGACTTTACAGTGTCACAAAACTTTTTGGAGTTACAAGATGCAAATTTCTGTTAGCTAGCCTTTGCTAGTGTGTGTGTGTGTGTGTGTGTGTGTGTGTGTGTGTGTGTGTGTGTGTGTGTGTGTGTGTGTGTGTGTGCGTGGTATGCAGATAAAAGTTAAAAGCAAATTCAACATTCACTTACCGCCCCACTTACCTGCCTCACTGCTGACCTAAGTGTGATGAGAGAAAATGTGAAACTCCTGCCTGACAAAATAACTGCTTGTCACCACACACGTGCACGCGTAGATACACACACCTTGAGTTCCTTCTGGGCACTGGGCTTTGTTTCTGATTGTCTGACTAGAGCAGGAAGATGCCTTAAGAGTGACTTCGAAATTGGACGGCAGTCCGTGTCATGAGGAAGTCAGGAAAAGCCGTCAAACCCGTCCACTAGGGGGCAACAGTGAGCGCCATTACCATCAAGTAGGCTTGGGTTTTGCTGTGGAGTTGTAGACTGGGTTGGCGTATAGTTGTCATCCAATTACCCTGGATCAGAAGGTACCTTAACCATTCGAGAATGAGTGCCTAAACATAATGTTTTAACCCTATCCAAAAACCTTAACCCTTTTAAACTTCTGAATTTGATGATTGGAGAAACGGAATCATGCTGAGCAAGAGAGTCAACCCTGGCTGTCAAAAACACTTTGAAAATTGACGTTTGAAGAAACTTGGATAAACGTCTAGTTCTGCAGATAGAGATGGACTAGATGGAGCTTGATGGACTAGATGGAGCTTGATGGACTAGATGGAGCTTGATGGACTAGATGGAGCTTGATGGACTAGATGGAGCTTGATGGACTAGATGGAGCTTGATGGACTAGATGGAGCTTGATGGACTAGATGGAGCTTGATGGACTAGATGGAGCTTGATGGACTAGATGGAGCTTGATGGACTAGATGGAACTTGATGGACTAGATGGAGCTTGATGGACTAGATGGAGCTTGATGGACTAGATGGAGCTTGATGGACTAGATGGAGCTTGATGGACTAGATGGAGCTTGATGGACTAGATGGAGCTTGATGGACTAGATGGAGCTTGATGGACTAGATATGCGGGTGCATTCGTCCTTGTGTGTGTGTGTGTGTGTGTGTGCCCGTGTGTGTGTGCGCGTGTGTGTGTGCCTGTGTGTATATGTGTGTGTGTATGTGTGGAAAATGGACTTTGTCCATGTCCTGAGGATGTAGGGAAACGCCTTCAAAACCAGCCACTAGGGGCAACGATGAGTGCTATCACCATTAAGTAGGCATAAATTATACAATGGCTTTGTGGACGGGGATGGTGGATGGGCGTAACCTGACTCGTGTTCAATCCCAGTGGTAGACATTCGCTTTTAATGATTTTGTTTTAACGCTATCCCTAACCTTAACACTTATCTATTCCCACACACACACACACACACACACACACACACACACACACACACACACACACAAACGCATGCACACACAAACGCATGCACACACACACACACACACACACAAACGCATGCACACACAAACGCATGCACACACACACACACACACACACACACACACACACACACACACACACACACACACACACACACACACACACACACACACACACACACACACACACACACACACACACACACACACATGCACACAGCTGAATGGCAAGGATTTTTTTTGCTCAGAGCAGGTAATTGAGAGGACCTCTCCATGACTCTTTATTCATGCTCCAGTTGATTGGACAGAGAGAGGAAATGTGTCCACTTTCTGCACATCAGATTTAGTAGATACGTGATATATTTCAGCAAATTTGAGCAGTAGCCCATGAGGGATTCAAAACTGCAACCTTGCGTTTGTCAGTGAAATATCTTGACCATTATGCTAAGATGCAATAACCGGGTTTCCATCCAACCTTTTGATGCGAGTAAAGTATGTGCTACATGACGATAAGTATGTGGACACCTGTCCAACATCTCATAACAGCCTCCACTCTACAGGGAAGGCTTTTCACTAGATGCTGGAACGTTGCTGCAGGGACTTGCTTCCTTTCACCCACAAGAGCATTAGTGAGATCTGCCACTGTTTTTGGCCGACCAGGCCAGGCTCTCGGTCAGCATTCCAATTCATCCCAGGTGTTTGATGGGGTTGAGGTCAGGGCTCTATTCAGGCCAGTCGAGTTCTTCCACACCGATCTCGACAAACCATTTCTGTATGGACCTTGCTTTGCGCACAAGGGCATTATCATGCTGAAACAGGAAATGACCTTTCCCAAACTGTTGCCACAACGTTGGAAGCGCAGTATCATCTGGAATGTAATTGTATGTAGCGTTAAGATTTCCCGTCACTGGAATGAAGGGACCTGGCCCGAACCATGGAAAAAATACCATTATTCCTCCTCCACTGAACTTTACAGTTTGCACTGTGTATTAGGGCAGGTAGCGTTCTCCTGGCATCCACCAAACCCAGATTCATCCATCGGACTGCCAGATGGTGAAGTGTGATTCATCTCTCCAGAGAACGCAGTTCCACTGCTCCAGAGTCCAATGGCTACAATCTTTACACCACACCAGCTGACGCTTGGCATTGCACGTGGTGATCATTAAGCTTGTGTGCGGCTGCTCGGCCATGGAAACCCATTTCATGAAGCTCCTGATGAACAGTTATTGTTACGGTGCGTGAATGAGGACCCAAAAGCGAATTAACGTAAACAGAGCTTCTTTAATAACCAAACATAGGTAGGCTCAGATGGACCGGCAGATTCCGACAGGACAGGACAAGGTTGCAGCAAACATGACGATAGTCTGGTTCAGGCATGACTAACACAAACAAGAATCCGACAAAGACAGGAGCAGAAAGAGAGAGAGATATAGAGACCTAATCAGAGGGAAAAAGGGAACAGGTGGGAAAAGGGGTGAACGAGGTAGTCAGAGAAGACAAGGGACAGCTGGGGGAAAGAGGGGGAGAAAAGGTAACCTAACACGACCAGCAGTGGGAGACAGGGTGAAGAGAAAGGACAGAAACAAGACACAACATGACAGTACATGACAGTACCCCCCCACTCACCGAGCGCCTCCTGGCGCACTCGAGGAGGAAGCCTGGCGGCAACGGAGGAAATCATCGATCAGCGCACGGTCCAGCACGTCCCGAGAGGGAACCCAACTCCTCTCCTCAGGACCGTACCCCTCCCAATCTACTAGGTACTGATGACCACGGCCCCGAGGACGCATGTCCAAAATCCTACGGACCCTGTAGATGGGTGCGCCCTCGACAAGGATGGGGGGGGGGGAAGACGAGCGGGGGCGCGAAGAACGGGCTTGACACAGGAGACATGGAAGACCGGGTGGACGCGACGAAGATATCGCGGCAGAAGAAGTCGCACTGCGACAGGGTTAATGATTTGAGAAATACGGAACGGACCAATGAACCGCGGGGTCAACTTGCGAGAAGCGGTCTTAAGGGGAAGGTTCTGAGTGGAGAGCCAAACTCTCTGACCGCGACAATATCTTGGACTCTTAGTTCTACGCTTATTAGCAGCTCTCACAGTCTGCGCCCTATAACGGCAAAGTGCAGACCTGACCCTCTTCCAGGTGCGCTCGCAACGTTGGACAAAAGCCTGAGCGGAGGGGACGCTGGACTCGGCGAACTGAGATGAGAACAGCGGAGGCTGGTACCCGAGGCTACTCTGAAAAGGAGATAGCCCGGTCGCAGACGAAGGAAGCGAGTTGTGGGCGTATTCTGCCCAGGGGAGCTGTTCTGACCAAGACGCAGGGTTGCGAAAAGAAAGACTGCGTAAGATGCGACCAATAGTCTGATTGGCCCGTTCTGCTTGACCGTTAGACTGGGGGTGAAAGCCGGAAGAGAGACTGACGGAAGCCCCAATCAAACGGCAAAACTCCCTCCAAAATTGAGACGTGAATTGCGGACCTCTGTCCGAAACGACGTCTGACGGAAGGCCATGAATTCTGAAAACATTCTCGATGATGATTTGTGCCGTCTCTTTAGCAGAAGGAAGCTTAGCAAGGGGGATAAAATGAGCCGCCTTAGAGAACCTGTCGACAACCGTAAGAATAACAGTCTTCCCCGCTGACGAAGGCAGTCCGGTGACAAAATCTAAGGCGATGTGAGACCACGGTCGAGAGGGAATGGGAAGCGGCCTGAGACGGCCGGCAGGAGGGGAGTTACCGGACTTAGTCTGCGCGCAGACCGAACAAGCAGCCACGAAGCGACGCGTGTCATGCTCCCGGGTGGACAACCAAAAACGCTGGCGAATGGAAGCAAGCGTACCCCGAACGCCAGGGTGGCCGGCTAACTTGGCAGAGTGAGCCCACTGAAGAACGGCCAGACGAGTAGGAACGGGAACGAAAAGAAGGTTCCTAGGACAGGCGCGCGGCGACGGAGTTTGAGTGAGTGCTTGCTTTACCTGCCTCTCAATTCCCCAGACAGTCAACCCGACAACACGCCCCTCAGGGAGAATCCCCTCGGGGTCAGTGGAGGCTACTGAAGAACTGAAGAGACGAGATAAAGCATCAGGCTTGGTGTTCTTAGAGCCCGGACGATAAGAAATCACGAACTCGAAACGAGCGAAAAACAGCACCCAGCGCGCCTGACGCGCATTAAGTCGTTTGGCAGAACGGATGTACTCAAGGTTCCTATGGTCAGTCCAAACGACAAAAGGAACGGTCGCCCCCTCCAACCACTGTCGCCATTCGCCTAGGGCTAAGCGGATGGCGAGCAGTTCGCGGTTTCCCACATCATAGTTACGTTCCGACGGCGACAGGCGATGAGAAAAATACGCGCAAGGGTGGACCTTGTCGTCAGAGAGGGAGCGCTGAGAAAGAATGGCTCCCACGCCCACCTCTGACGCGTCAACCTCGACAACGAACTGTCTAGTGACGTCAGGTGTAACAAGGATAGGTGCGGATGTAAAACGATTCTTGAGGAGATCAAAAGCTCCCTGGGCGGAAACGGACCACCTAAAGCACGTCTTGACAGAAGTAAGGGCTGTGAGAGGAGCTGCCACCTGACCGAAATTACGGATGAAACGACGATAGAAGTTCGCGAAGCCGAGAAAGCGCTGCAGCTCGACGCGTGACTTAGGGACGGGCCAATCAATGACAGCTTGGACCTTAGCGGGATCCATCTTAATGCCTTCAGCGGAAATAACAGAACCGAGAAATGTGACGGAGGAGGCATGAAAAGAGCACTTCTCAGCCTTCACAAAAAGACAATTCTCTAAAAGGCGCTGGAGGACACGTCGAACGTGCTGAACATGAATCTGGAGTGACGGTGAAAAAATCAGGATATCGTCAAGGTAAACGAAAACAAAGATGTTCAGCATGTCTCTCAGGACATCATTGACTAATGCCTGAAAGACAGCTGGAGCGTTAGCGAGGCCGAAAGGAAGAACCCGGTATTCAAAGTGCCCTAACGGAGTGTTAAACGCCGTCTTCCACTCGTCCCCCTCCCTGATGCGCACGAGATGGTAAGCGTTACGAAGGTCCAACTTAGTGAAAAACCTGGCTCCCTGCAGGATCTCGAAGGCTGAAGACATAAGAGGAAGCGGATAACGATTCTTCACTGTTATGTCATTCAGCCCTCGATAATCTATGCAGGGGCGCAGGGACCCGTCCTTCTTCTTAACAAAAAAAAACCCCGCTCCGGCGGGAGAGGAGGAGGGGACTATGGTACCGGCGTCAAGAGCTACAGACAAATAATCTTCGAGAGCCTTACGTTCGGGAGCCGACAGAGAGTATAGTCTACCCCGGGGGGGAGTGGTTCCCGGAAGGAGATCAATACTACAATCATACGACCGGTGTGGAGGAAGAGAGGTGGCCCTGGACCGACTGAACACCGTGCGCAGATCGTGATATTCCTCCGGCACCCCTGTCAAATCACCAGGCTCCTCCTGTGAAGAAGAGACAGAGGAAACAGGAGGGATAGCAGACATTAAACATTTCACATGACAAGAGACGTTCCAGGAGAGGATAGAATTACTAGACCAATTAATAGAAGGATTATGACAAACTAGCCAGGGATGGCCCAAAACAACAGGTGTAAAAGGTGAACGAAAAATTAAAAAAGAAATGGTTTCGCTATGATTACCAGAAACAGTGAGGGTTAAAGGTAGCGTCTCACGCTGAATCCTGGGGAGAGGACTACCATCCAGGGCGAACAAGGCCGTGGACTCCCTTAACTGTCTGAGAGGAATGTCATGTTCCCGAGCCCAGGTCTCGTCCATAAAACAGCCCTCCGCCCCAGAGTCTATTAAGGCACTGCAGGAAGCTGACGAACCGGTCCAGCGTAGATGGACCGACAAGGTAGTGCAGGATCTTGAAGGAGAGACAGGAGTAGTAGCGCTCACCAGTAGCCCTCCGCTTACTGATGAGCTCTGGCTTTTACTGGACATGAAGTGACAAAATGACCAGCAGAACCGCAATAGAGACAGAGGCGGTTGGTGATTCTCCGTTCCCTCTCCTTAGTCGAGATGCGGATACCTCCCAGCTGCATAGGCTCAGCACCCGAGCCGGCAGAGGAAGATGGTAGTGATGCGGAGAGGGGGGCAACGGAGAACGCGAGCTCCTTTCCACGAGCTCGGTGACGAAGATCAACCCGTCGCTCAATGCGAATAGCGAGTTCAATCAAGGAATCCACGCTGGAAGGAACCTCCCGGGAGAGAATCTCATCCTTAACCTCTGCGCGGAGACCCTCCAGAAAACGAGCGAGCAAAGCCGGCTCGTTCCAGCCACTGGAGGCAGCAAGAGTGCGAAACTCAATAGAGTAGTCTGTTATGGATCGATTACCTTGACATAGGGAAGACAGGGCCCTGGAAGCCTCCTCCCCAAAAACATATCGATCAAAAACCCGTATCATCTCCTCCTTAAAGTCCTGATACTGGTTAGTACACTCAGCCCTTGCCTCCCAGATTGCCGTGCCCCACTCACGAGCCCGTCCAGTAAGGAGAGATATGACGTAGGCGACACGAGCAGTGCTCCTGGAGTAAGTGTTGGGCTGGAGAGAAAACACAATATCACACTGGGTGAGGAACGAGCGGCATTCAGTGGGCTCCCCAGAGTAACACGGCGGGTTATTGATTCTGGGCTCCGGAGATTCGAAAGCCCTGGAAGTGGCCGGTGGATCGAGGCGGAGATGGTGAACCTGTTCTGTGAGGTTGGAGACTTGGGTGGCCAGGGTCTCAACGGCATGTCGAGCAGCAGACAATTCCTGCTCGTGTCTGCCTAGCATCGCTCCCTGGATCTCGACGGCTGAGTGGAGAGGATCCGAAGTCGCTGGGTCCATTCTTGGTCGGATTCTTCTGTTACGGTGCGTGAATGAGGACCCAAAAGCGAATTAACGTAAACAGAGCTTCTTTAATAACCAAACATAGGTAGGCTCAGATGGACCGGCAGATTCCGACAGGACAGGACAAGGTTGCAGCAAACATGACGATAGTCTGGTTCAGGCATGACTAACACAAACAAGAATCCGACAAAGACAGGAGCAGAAAGAGAGAGAGATATAGAGACCTAATCAGAGGGAAAAAGGGAACAGGTGGGAAAAGGGGTGAACGAGGTAGTCAGAGAAGACAAGGGACAGCTGGGGGAAAGAGGGGGAGAAAAGGTAACCTAACACGACCAGCAGTGGGAGACAGGGTGAAGAGAAAGGACAGAAACAAGACACAACATGACAGTACATGACAGTTATTGTGCTGATGTTGCTTCCAGAGGCAGGTTGGAACTGAGTGAGTGTTGCAATCGAGGACAGACAATTTTTAGACGCTACGTGCTTCAGCACACTGCGGTCTTGTTCTATGAGCTTGTGTGGCCTATGACTTCGCTGCTGAGCAGTTGTTGCTCCTAGACATTTCCACTTCACAATAACAGCACTTACGGTCAACCAGGGCAGCTCTAGCAGGGCAGACATTTCACGAATTTGACTTGTTGGAAAGGTGGCATCCTCTGACGATGAAACGTTGAAAATCACTGAGCTCTTCAGTACGGACCATTGTACTACCAATGTTTGTCTATAGAGATTGCATGCCTGTGTGCTCAATTTTATACACCTGTCAGCAACATGTGTGGCTAAAATAGTAGAATTTACTAATTAGAAGTGTTGGTTATATACTTTTCGCCATGTAGCGTATGTTGGATAAAAAATATCTGGACAGGCCTGATGGGGGAAAAAAAAGTTAAAATGTAAAATTGATGCTCCTTTACAAAACATACTGAGGATCTTGTTCTGGTGACATGAAAGCCCCCGCTTGGCTGCCACTTTTGTTCCATAATAACCTCGTCATGCAGACAATACTTACACGGTATCTGTGCAGCTTTCTACTGTATATAGAGCAGAGGGGTGCATTCACTAAATGCTAAAATTATTTTGTGACAAAACCATCAGTTGAGTTGAAACCCATTTAACTTGTATTTTTTATTCTGTACAAGGGAATTTAACCGCGGTAGTAATTTTCATGTTCAACACGTCATCACGCACGGCCTTTTATCCGTAACAAATCAATCTGATGGGAATCTCTTGTTCGTGGATTTTATAATATGAAAATGAAAATCTGTGGCCAATTGGATGGAAAACTAGCTAGTGTTGTACTTGCCTTACTGCCTGGCTTACTGCCTGGCTTACTGCCTGCATGCCTGCCTTATTGCCTGCCTGCATGCCTGCCTTACTGCCTGCATGCCTGCCTGCATGCCTGCCTTACTGCCTGCATGCCTGCCTTACTGCCTGCCTTACTGCCTGCATGCCTGCCTTACTGCCTGCATGCCTGCCTGCATGCCTGCCTTACTGCCTGCATGCCTGCCTTATTGCCTGTATTCCTGCATTCCTGTGCATGGGTTCCTTTATGTTAAGCTTCCTGTGAGTGTGTTCCTTTGTGTTAAGCTTCCTGTGAGTGTGTTCCTTTGTGTTAAGCTTCCTGTGAGTGTGTTCCTTTGTATTAAGCTTCCTGTGAGTGTGTTTGGAAAGACTAAGAAAACGTGATCAGCTTGTCAGCAAGAAAAAGTTTGTCAGCATTTCTACGGGAAATACGTATATTTCTCAGATTTATACACCTTTCTATAGGAAATGCGCATACAGTGCATTGCGAAAGTATTCGGCCCCCTTGAACTTTGCGACCTTTTGCCACATTTCAGGCTTCAAACATAAATATATAAAACTGTATTTTTTTGTGAAGAATCAACAACAAGTGGGACACAATCATGAAGTGGAACGACATTTATTGGATATTGCAAACTTTTTTAACAAATCAAAAACTGAAAAATTGGGCGTGCAAAATTATTCAGCCCCTTTACTTTCAGTGCAGCAAACTCTCTCCAGAAGTTCAGTGAGGATCTCTGAATTATCAAATGTTGACCTAAATGACTAATGATGATAAATACAATCCACCTGTGTGTAATCAAGTCTCCGTATGAATGCACCTGCACTGTGATAGTCTCAGAGGTCCGTTAAAAGCGCAGAGAGCATCATGAAGAACAAGGAACACACCAGGCAGGTCCGAGATACTGTTGTGAAGAAGTTTAAAGCCGGATTTGGATACAAAAAGATTTCCCAAGCTTTAAACATCCCAAGGAGCACTGTGAAAGCATTAATATTGAAATGGAAGGAGTATCAGACCACTGCAAATCTACCAAGACCTGGCTGTCCCTCTAAACTTTCAGCTCATACAAGGAGAAGACTGATCAGAGATGCAGCCAAGAGGCCCATGATCACTCTGGATGAACTGCAGAGATCTAAAGCTGAGGTGGGAGACTCTGTCCATAGGACAACAATCAGTCGTATATTGCACAAATCTGGCCTTTATGGAAGAGTGGCAAGAAGAAAGACATTTCTTAAAGATATCCATAAAAAGTGTTGTTTAAAGTTTGCCACAAGCCACCTGGGAGACACACCAAACATGTGGAAGAAGGTGCTCTGGTCAGATGAAACCAAAATTGAACTTTTTGGCAACAATGCAAAATGTTATGTTTGGCGTAAAAGCAACACAGCTCATCACCCTGAACACACCATCCCCACTGTCAAACATGGTGTTGGAGCCAAATACAGGACCATTCTGGAAGAAAACCTGATGGAGTCTGCAAAAGACCTGAGACTGGGAGGGAGATTTGTCTTCCAACAAGACAATGATCCAAAACATAAATAAAAATCTACAATGGAATGGTTCAAAAATAAACTTATCCAGGTGTTAGAATGGCCAAGTCAAAGTCCAGACCTGAATCCAATCGAGAATCTGTGGAAAGAACTGAAAACTGCTGTTCACAAATGCTCTCCATCCAACCTCACTGAGCTCGAACTGTTTTGCAAGGAGGAATGGGAAAAAATGTCAGTCTCTCGATGTGCAAAACTGATAGAGACATACCCCAAGCGACTTACAGCTGTAATCGCAGCAAAAGGTGGCGCTACAAAGTATTAACTTAAAGGGGCCTGAATAATTTTGCACGCCCAATTTTTCAGTTTTTGATTTGTTAAAAAAGTTTGAAATATCCAATAAATGCCGTTCCACTTCATGATTGTGTCCCACTTGTTGTTGATTCTTCACAAAAAAATACAGTTTTATATCTTTATGTTTGAAGCCTGAAATGTGGCAAAAGGTCGCAAAGTTCAAGGGGGCACTGTATTTATCAGATGTATACACATTTATATAGAAAATACACATATCAGATGTATACACGTTTCTATCGGAAGTGCACATATTTATCATAGTTATACACTGTTCTATAGGAAATACACATATTTAACACATTTATACATGTTTCTATAGGAAATACACATATGTATCATAGTTATACATGTTCCTATAGGAAATACACATATTTGTCATATTAAACACGTTTCTATCATCTGCAACAAGGTCATGAAATAACATTTTATATTACATCTCGGTTTCAAATGCAACCTCTTAAGTTTTTAATTAACGTTAGATTTGAGGCATTACTCCTCTACCACACAGACAGACCGACACACACATATACACACACATATACACAAAAACACACACATACATACAGACACACATTCACACATACAGACACACATACACACACTCATACACGCACACTCATATACACACACACACAAACAGACACACACACACACCGGTGGTACTCGGTGACATTTAAGAGAGAGGATATTATTTTTGTTTCATGAGCATGACCTTATTTCTATTATATCATATTGGATGACTGTCATTCATATTCCATTCACCCAGTTCAATGTAACATTGACAGGTTTAGGCTACTACATGATACTCTAATTTCCCCTGTACCCATCACGAGGTTGATACAACCTAGCATTTGAATGAGAGTTTACAAAGTAGATGCACAGGTCGAGAGAAACCTTTGAGTAATCAAGGTGACAGACAGTGACACATTCAACACCGCCTTGCACACTCTTGCCTACATCTAGCTGATGTAGGGTGTAATCATTAGTCCCGACAGTTGCAAACGAGAGTTTCCATTGGACACATTCAGGTATCTTTATCCCCCTTTCATTTGTTTCCGTTTAAGAAAAGCTTTTCAACAGAATCAGTAGAATGAATACACCTCTGATCACACACAAACACAGTTCACTTTCATAGCAGCCACATAAAAAAAAACATGATCCCATTGATCATTGTGTAATTACTTCTTGCATGTCCGTACTCTCCTCTCAAATTTTGCGTTTGCTTGTGGACTTCAGTGCACAACAAATCAGCTGTCGGTGACCTGCCGAAAAAAGCTTTTCAAGCCAAACCTTTATACCATAACCGCTAAACGCTACACACAGCCTATATCATTGTCACCATAATAACGTCCGAGTCAACATAGCTACTAGTAAACCTGCTACAATCATGCAGTACAGTGTACAGTCAGAGAGAAGTGTTAGCAGTTACAACGGCGTGCCTTGGAGGCAATACATTTATAAAACCAAAACCTTACATTGACTTGGAAAAGCTACAGTGTTGGATAGCCACAGCCAGCTAGCTAACATAGCATCCTTATCTGTTTGAGCCAGGTGTTTGTGTAGGCTAAGCTAGCTAGCTGCATTTGCTAGCTAGCTTAGTGAAATAAAAGCTAGCTAAACTAAATAAAACGAAGTATATTTGTACCCAGCAGAGGACGGAAACTATCTGTCCTCTGGCTACACCATGGTGCTACCCTACAGAGTGCTGTTGAGGCTACTGTAGACCTTCATTGCAAATTATCTATCTAAAAAGGATAACTTTTTTAATGTTTCACAATTTTTATTTTTATGAAATTAATGAGGAGGATTGTCCTCCCCTTCCTTCTATAAGGAGCCTCCACACACAAACACACACACACACACACACACACACACACACACACACACACACACACACACACACACACACACACACACACACACACACACACACACACACACACACACACAGAGAGAGAGAGAGAGAGAGAGTGAACCTAATCCTGGGTGCTTGAATTGCACAGATTCATTTTCTATTGAATTGCACCAGGAGGCAAAAAAAAAAATGCATCTTGGTTGAAAACCTATTAGGTGTTCTGGGGATTAAATCTTATAGCTAAGCCTAGATCAAATATCTGATTGTTCAGCCTAAGCTTCAAGGTGATGCATACACACACCGACGCACACACACACACACTAGGGAGAAGCAGGCAAAATAAATGAATACTTTTCACTTTTTCTTTACCCAGATGAATTCTTTACCCAGACATTTTAAGTGTTCATGTAGACACCCAGCATCGACCCAATCAATCCACTCTAATGCATTTTTCCTTCTCTCTCTAATTGCGCTTGTTTCACTCAAACTTTTGGCCAATACAAACCCTCTTCGGTGGGGCTAGGTCATAATACATGTTACAAACCCTCTTCAGTGGGCCTAGGTCATAATACATGTTACAAACCCTCTTCAGTGGGCCTAGGTCATAACACATGTTACAAACCCTCTTCAGTGGGCCTAGGTCATAATACATGTTACAAACCCTCTTCAGTGGGCCTAGGTCATAATACATGTTACAAACCCTCTTCAGTGGGCCTAGGTCATAACACATGTTACAAACCCTCTTCAGTGGGCCTAGGTCATAATACATGTTACAAACCCTCTTCAGTGGGCCTAGGTCATAATACATGTTACAAACCCTCTTCAGTGGGCCTAGGTCATAATACATGTTACAAACCCTCTTCAGTGGGCCTAGGTCATAATACATGTTACAAACCCTCTTCAGTGGGATTGGATCTTAATACATGTTACAAACCCTCTTCAGTGGGCCTAGGTCATAATACATGTTACAAACCCTCTTCAGTGGGCCTAGGTCATAACACATGTTACAAACCCTCTTCAGTGGGATTGGATCTTAATACATGTTACAAACCCTCTTCAGTGGGCCTAGGTCATAATACATGTTACAAACCCTCTTCAGTGGGCCTAGGTCATAACACATGTTACAAACCCTCTTCAGTGGGCCTAGGTCATAATACATGTTACAAACCCTCTTCAGTGGGCCTAGGTCATAATACATGTTACAAACCCTCTTCAGTGGGCCTAGGTCATAATACATGTTACAAACCCTCTTCAGTGGGCCTAGGTCATAATACATGTTACAAACCCTCTTCAGTGGGCCTAGGTCATAATACATGTTACAAACCCTCTTCAGTGGGCCTAGGTCATAACACATGTTACAAACCCTCTTCAGTGGGTCTGGATATAAAAACCATTCTGGCGCAGGCTTTCCGTTAGCGACCCACCTCGACAACATCCGGTGAAATTGCAGAGAGCCGAATTCCAAATACAGAAATAGTCATACAAAACATTCATAAAAAATACAAGTGTAATACACAGGCTTAAAGATGAACTTCTTGTTAATCCAGCCACTTTTTCAGATTTCAAAAAGGCTTTACAGCGGAAGCATACCATGTAATTATCTGAGGACAGCGCCCCACATACAAAAGCATGAAAGACATTTTCCAACCAAATAGATGCATAACGAAAGTCAGAAATAGCGCTAAAATAAATCACTTATCCTTTGAAGATCTTAATGTTTTTGCAATCCCAAACGTCTCAGTTACACAATGAATGGTCGTTTTTTTTCGATAAAGTCATTCTTTATATCCCAAAAATGTCTGTTTATTTGGCGCGTTTGATTCCGAAATACACAGTTTCCAACTCGCCCAACATGCCAACAAAGGATATAATAAATCCAAACATTTCAAACAACGTTTCTAATCCAACCTCAGGTACCCTGAAATGTAAATAATCTATAACATTAAGACGGAATAAGCTGTTTCCAATACTGGAGAAAACAACGAGGAGCGCACTCTCATTCACGCGCACCAAAAGACTAGAGTCCATCAGAGTGACACTTAGAAAGAGTATGACTACATCTTTATTTAAAACAAAAATCATTGAACAATTTCTAAAGACTGTTGACATCTAGTGGAAGCCATAGGATCTGCAATCTGGGTCCTACAATTTCAGCATCCCCATAGACAAAATTATTAATTATTTGAAATTCCAAAAAATCCTAGATGGATTGTCCTCTGGGTTTCGCCTGCCAAATCACTTATGTTATACTCACATACATTATATTAACAGTTTTATGAACTGTAGAGTGTTTTCCATCCGATACTACCATGCATATGCATATACTAGTTGCTGGGCCTGAGTAACAAGCAGTTTACTTCGGGCACCTCAGTCATCCAAACTTTTGAATACTGCCCCCTATCCCTAAGAAGTGGGGCTGGATCTTAATGCATGTTTCACACCCTCTTCAGCGGGCTAGGTATTAATAATACATGCACCTGTATGAGACAGCAGGGACATTTATTTAAGAAGGAGGAGAGACACTCAGGTTTTGTTCAAATCACTGACACTGGGCTTTAGCTTCTGCTTCGCTGAGCCCCTCTCATTTTAAACGCACACACACACACACACACACACACACACACACACACACACACACACACACACACACACACACACACACACACACACACACACACACACACACACACACACACACACACACACACACACACACACACACACACACACATGCACACTTCTACCTTATAATATCTTGTCAGCCTCCGTGCCTTGGGGTCACACATCTCCATATTTCTGCTAACTTTGATAAACAAAAGAGAAAAGATAGAAAATGAGTTTTGCAAATTTTGGTTGGTGTTTAAAATGCATGGCTGTCCATGAGCATGCACATACTGTGTCTATCTGTCCATGAGCATGCACCTGCTGTGTCTACCTGTCCATGAGCATGCACCTGCTGTGTCTACCTGTCCATGAGCATGCACCTGCTGTGTCTACCTGTCCATGAGCATGCACCTGCTGTGGACGTGCCGTCGTCTAACTGTCTATGAGCATGCTGTGTTGTATAGGACAGAACATGTGAAGATTTGCTATACTCGGGTGCTATCTAGAACCTTTTAGGGTTCTTCGACTATCCCCATAGGAGAACTCTGTCCCATAGGAGAACTCTGTCCCCGTAGGAGAACTCTGTCCCCGTAGGAGAACTCTGTCCCCGTAGGAGAACTCTGTCCCCATAGGAGAACTCTGTCCCCGTAGGAGAACTCTGTCCCCGTAGGAGAACTCTGTCCCCATAGGAGAACTCTGTCCCCGTAGGAGAACTCTGTCCCCATAGGAGAACGCTGTCCCCGTAGGAGAACTCTGTCCCCGTAGGAGAACCCTTTGAAGAACCCTTTTTGGTTGCAGGTAGAATAACCTTTGTGGGTCCAGGTAGAACCTTTCATAATAAGGGTTCTACATGGAACCCAAAATGGTCCTACCTGGAAGCAAAAAGGATTCTCCAAAGGGTTCTCCTACGGGGACAGAGTTCTCCTACGGGGACAGAGTTCTCCTACGGGGACAGAGTTCTCCTACGGGGACATCCAGATAACCCTTTTGTAAACCTTGTTTCTAAGAGTGAAGAGTCTCTCAGACCTAAGCGAAGGATGAATGATCCGCTACACCCCTGATTCCCTTTTTGGGCAGTAAAATGGGTTAATGTGCTCTGAGCTGAACACTGAGTGTTAAATCTCAGACTGAAATCCTGTAAGGGTTCAGCTCTGGTTTCTCCCAGCACACCATTCACAAGATTCAACTAGCTAGTAGATTGTAGACATTAGGAATAGTAGTTGTAACATTTAAAAAGAGAGTTAGACATACGTTTATTGTACTAATGTGCTTTACATCGTTGAATTATTGGACATACCTAGACAATCATGGGATAGCATAGAACCATGCGGGGAACACACACAAGCACACAAACAAACACAGACACACACATTCATGAGACCCACAGGGAAGAGAAAGAGCACACTGATTTATCCTCGATTCAATCTCATCACATACATATAATTAGTGATGGGCAGTCCGGCTCTTTTCAGTGAGACGGCTCTTTTGGCTCCCAAACGGCTCTTTAAAAAAAATTGTTCTGTCTTTTTTCAAGTCAAACAGTTTGCGATAGTTTGACTATGATTGGTGTTAAAACAATTCTGATTAACATTAAATGAAATCCTATTCTACCTTAAAAATGCATTGGTTTGTTATGAAAAAGAATGCCATTATATATTTGCATTTATTAAAGTATAACTTTTTAATGTATATAAACAAAGTGCATATAAAGATAAACAAAGAAAAATAAATAACGATGTTCAAAACTGCAGCATCCCACTTCAGACATTAAACTGGTCCCTCTTTTCTCCCTCTCTTCTTTATTGCCATGTTATAACCAGCAGCACACAGAAATGCTGACCATATTTAGCTTTTACGAGAGATTTGCAGTCAGAAATGCAAGCTGCCTCACTTTCGAGGGCTGATGCGGTTTCTTCTCTCAGTAATTGTTTGTCCCATTTTCGAGAATGTGGCCACTATGCAGAGTCTCCATGACTTTAGTAAGCCGTGGGTAGACAGAGGCCTTGCTCTTCCACCAGCTCAGAGGATCTGCAGATCTTTGGGGGAGGGGCTCCTCCAAATAGGATCGGACCTCCATTATGACATCTGCTGAGGGATTCCTTCGTGCTGCATCCCCAGTTGCTCTCTCGTAAAACAGCATCCGAACAGCAGATGTTTGTGGCACTACTGCTGGTGCTTCTGCTCCATCTGATCCCTCTTCTTCCTGTTGCCCCGGTGCCTGAGCCAGCTGACTGCTGGGGCTGTCCCTCCCTGCTGCTGAGTTTATTCTATGAAGAGCCTCATCAATCGCTCTGACATCACTGAAGACTAACTTTTTAAGCCTGGGGTCAAGTGCAGCGGTTTCTGATAGCACGTGATTATATTCCATTCTGTGGAACTTTCTGTCCATTGATGAACATTGGGTGTCCATCAACTCTGTCACATGTCCTGTGGTTACATTTGCTTCTCTCTGGCGGCTGGCTGTGATTCGCTGCAGACCCTTACACGGGAGTATCATTTTGAGGCTGTCACATAGCTGAAAAGAGAGAACAGTAACTTATTAGTTCAGGTTCAAGTTTTGTCTACTGACACTACATTCTCATCTACTGCTCATATACATATATAATACTGGATTAAATAGTGATGTAGTAATAACTGCTTACTGTACCTCTCTCCACTGATCTCCACTGTGACCTGCTCAAAGGGTTCAAGGACTCTGCAACACCTCCTCCACCACCTCCCATTCCTCTTGGGTCAGAGCGTCAACAGGTGCATTGACAATGGCCAGGGTAGAAATGACGCCATCGTTTGACTCAAGAAACCACTTCAATATATAAAATGTTGAATTCCAATAGTGCAGTCTTGTTTAGGCCTCAGCTCAGGCGTCCCCATCTGGCATTGTGAATACTGTAATTTTTCAGCACCCACTGTGCTCCTGTGGGTGTATTCCACAGCTGCTTTCACTTTGTCCACAGTGGCCTTCATCACATTCAGTGCATCTCTTTAATCAGGTTGATTGTGTGGGCAAGACAGGGATGACCATTTGAAAATGTTCACGCCTTTGGTGATATTAGCTGTATTGTTGCTAACACAACAGACCACTTTTCCATCTACTTGCCATTCTCTGGCCACTCTCAACAGTTCCTCTGCCAAGTTCTCTGAGGTGTGTCTGTCGCTGAACTCAAAGCAGTCCAGAAGACCGCTAGACATCAAAAAATCTTCAATGAAGTGACATGTAACTGACATGTAAGAGGTGGTTACCCCTGATGTCCAGCAGTCAGTGGTGAGGCAAACTGCAGTAGCTTTTTGGACTCTTTCCCGCACAGAAGCCTGTTTGCTCTCATACAGTTGTGGAATAAGTGATTTTTAAAAATCTTTCCTGCTTGGAATTGTGTACATTGGATTTAGACTACTGCTATAATTTCTAAAACCTCTGTCCTCCACAACCGGAAATGGCTGGACATCGGTGGCAGTCATTTTAGCCAATGCAATATCAATTTGGGGTTGTTTTGCTACAGACATAGACTTTGGCATAAACTGGTCCATAGAAGACTGCGTTGCTGTGGGTCACGGAGTAGGCCTACTTGACTGAGTGGATACATCTCCACGTGTGGAAGCTGCTGGCTCCACCACTATCACTAGCAGGCCCGCTAGTTTCTCGAAGCTCCGCTACAGATAGCTTCACAGTTGGCTGCACAGTGCACATATACCGGTGTAGGTTGTGCGAGGAACCAGCTTTATATGAGATTTTGTTTTGGCAAATTCTATACTGTGCTCTAACATTGTTTACATTATTAAAATGCATCCAAATGCTACTGTGCTTCCGACTCATTTTCCAGCTGTTGTTTTCACAGCTGTCCTTCCTCTCTCTCCTCGGCTGCTAAGTGTGTGACTGTGAGAGTTGGCTCGGCCCTCTCTCACCATCTTTGGAACGAACGTGTGCGCTTGAGCACTTAGGCCTCTATTATTTTTTCGTTCTTTGAATTAGTTAATTCTATTCATTTAAATGTTTTGATTATTCATACCTACATTTTTTATATTTTTATAAATAGATTTGGCTCTTCTGATATGCTAGCCGGCTCCCAACATTCACCTACAAGAGCCGACTCGTTCGCGAAAGACCCATCACTACTTATAACATACACACAAACACACAGGTGGAGGGAATGTGTAAAGATGGCAGGAAAGAGAGATAATGAACAGGTGTCCAGAGAACACTGAAGAGTACCCGTGTGTGTGTGGATACTTGCATACATTTGCATACAGGACGTTTTGCGAATAGGACATTTGCATACAGGACATTTGCTCAGTGGGCCTTGCACACATTCACACACAAACACATGCGTGCAAGTATGCACACACACACACACACACACACACACACACACACACACACACACACACACACACACACACACACACACACACATGTGTTTTTGTGTGAATATGTTCAAGGCCCACTGAGCAAATGTCCTGTATGGCTCAGTAGGCATTATGACCTGAGCACATGAGAACAGATGCCATGTCACTGCAATATCCTCACAGTCCCTGTGTAGAGGCCAAGGGGCCAGAAAACTTCCTGGTCATAATCACAATATTCTCACAACACAACCAAACTCATCTAAACCAACACAACCAAACTCATCAGAACAACCAGTGCTGCTGAAGGAGCATGTCAAGGACTGGGAGAGATTGATATCTTGACAGCTTCCTAATCACATGTGTATTCATTGATCATATGCATTTCCGTTGATTCACTCAGTCATTTGAATCATAGATATTTCCACACCTATTCCATCTCATTAACTATATGTCTGATTGGCAAGTCCAATTCCGTATTTCATCCAAACCCTTTCAAAACGTTTTCAATGTTGGATTGGCAAACGGCTAGAATCCGTCGGCTGAAATCAAGGCCGGCGTCTGACATTGGCATTACACATGGAGTGAAGAAGCAGTGTGTGTGCGTGAGTGTGTGGGTGTGTAGGCATGCATGTGTATTTCCATGTGTGAATACATGCCTGCGTGTTTGTATGTCCACCTACGTCTACCACTAGGTCCACCTATAGAACCTCTGTCCACCACTAGGTACACCATTAGGTCCACCTCTAGAACCTCTGTCCACCACTAGGTCCACCACTAGGTCCACCACTAGGTCCACCATCAGGTCCACCACTAGGTCCACCACCAGGTCCCCCACCAGGTCCAACACTAGGTCCACCACTAGGTCAACCACTATGTTCACCACTAGGTCCACCACTAGACCCACCAATAGGTCCACTACTAGGTTCACCACTAGGTTCACCACTAGGTACACCACTAGGGCTACTACTAGGTCTACCACTAGGTCCACCACTAGGTCTACCACTAGGTCCACCACTAGGTCCACCACCAGGTCTACCACTAGGTCCAAGATCCACCACTAGGTCCACCACTAGGTCCACCACTAGGTCACCGCTAGGTTCACCACAAGATACATCACTAGGGCTACTACTGGGTCTACCACTAGGTCCACCACTAGGTCCACCACTAGGTCCACCACCAGGTCTACCACTAGGTCCACCACTAGGTCCACCCCCAGGTCTACCACAAGGTCCTAGATCCACCACTAGTTCCACCACTAGGTCCACCACTAGGTCTCCACTACGTCCACCACCAGGTCCACCACTAGTTTCACCACTAGGTCCTAGGTCCACCGCTAGGGCCACCATTAGGGCAAACTATAGGTCCACCACTAGGTCCCCCACTAGGTCCTCGTGTCCACCACTTGGTCCACCACTATGTCCACCACTATGTCCTACACTAGGTCCTCGGTCCACCACTAGGTCCACCACTAGATCCACCACTAGGTCCACCACTAGGTCCACCACTAGGTC
This sequence comes from Oncorhynchus mykiss, assembly GCF_057628025.1. Taxonomy (NCBI): domain Eukaryota; kingdom Metazoa; phylum Chordata; class Actinopteri; order Salmoniformes; family Salmonidae; genus Oncorhynchus; species Oncorhynchus mykiss. The sequence goes on from NC_143048.1 coordinate 40,277,591, forward strand.
CACCACTAGGTCCACCTCCAGGTCCACCACCAGATCCACCACTAGGTCCACCACTAGGTTCACAAATAGGTCCTAGGTACACCACTTGGGAAACTACTAGGTCCACCACTAAGTCCACCACTAGGTCCACCACCAGATCTACCACTAGATCTACCACCAGGCTCACCACTAGGTCCACCACCAGGTCTACCACTAGGTCCTAGATCCACCATTAGGTCCACCACTAGATCCACCACTAGGTCCACCACTAGGGTCTTGGTCCACCACTAGGTCCTCTGTCCACCACTAGGTCCTCTGTTCACCACTAGGTCCTCCACTATGTCCTCTGTCAACTATTATGTCCTAGGTCAACAACTAGGTATTTTGTCCAACCCCAGGTTAACAACTAGGTCCTCTGTCCACCACTATGTCCTAGGTCCACCACTTGGTTCAAGATCCACCACGAGGTCCTGGGTCCACCAATATGTCCTTTGTCCACCACTAGGTTCACCACTTGGTTCAAGATCCACGACGAGGTCATTTGTCCACCACTAGGTTCTCAGTCCACCACTAGGTCCACCACTAGGTCCACCACTAGGTCCACCACTAGGTCCTTTGTCCACCACTAGGTCCCCTTTCAACCACTAGGTCATAGGTCCTCCATTAGGTCCCCTGTTCACCACCTGGCCCTCTGTCCACCACTAGGTCCGAGGTCCACCACTGGGTCCACCACTAGGTCCACCACTAGGTTCGTGGTCCACCACTAGGTCATTTGTCCACCACTAGGTTCTCAGTCAACCACTAGGCCCACCACTAGGTCCACCACTAGGTCCACCACTACGTCCTCTATCCACCACTAGGCAATCTGTCCACCACTAGGTCCTCTCTACTAGGCCTTCGGTCCAACACTGGGTTCTCTATCCACCATTAGGACCTCTGTCCACCACTAGGTCCTCTGTCCACCACTAGGCCCTCTGTCCACCACATGGTCCACTGTCCACCACTAGGTCCTCTGTCCACCGCTAGGTCCTCTGTCCACCGCTAGGTCGTCTGTCCACCACTAGGTCCACCTCTTGGTCCAAACACTAGGTCCTTGGTCCTCCACTAGGTCCACCGCTAGGTCCTCTGTCTACCAATAGGTCCACCGCTACGTCCTGTGTCCACCACTACATCCTCTGTCCACCACTAGGACCTCTGTTCTCCACTAGGTCCTCAGTCTACCACTAGGTCCTCTATGCACCACTATTTACTCTGTCTACCACAAGGTCCTCTATCCACCACTAGGCAATCTGTCCACCACTAGGTCCTCTCTACTAGGCCTTATGTCCACCACTAGGTCCTCTGTCCAGCTCTAGGCCCTCTGTCCACCACTAGGTCCAACACTAGGTCCCCTGTCCACCATCTGGCCTACTGTCCACCACTAGGTCCTAGGTCCCCCACTAGGTCCACCACTAGGTCTTCTGTCCAAGTCTAGGCCCTCTGTCCACCTCTCGGCCCTCTGTCCACCACTAGGTCCTCTGTCCACGACTAGGTCCTTTATCCTCCACTAGGTCCTCTGTCCACCACTAGGTCCTCTGTCCAACACTAGGTCCTCTGTCCACCTCTATGAACTCTGTCCACCACTAGGTCCTTTATCCACCTCTAGAGCCTCTGTCCATCACTAGGTCCTCTGTCCACCTCTATGACCTCTGTCCACCACTAGGTCCTTTAGCCACCACTAGAGCCTCTGTCCACCACTAGAGTCTCTGTACACCACTAGGTCCTCTGTCCAACTCTATGACCTCTGTCCACCACTAGGTCCTTTATCCACCACTAGAGCCTCTGTCCACCACTAGGTCGTCTGTCCACCACTAGGACCTCTGTAAACTACTAGGTCCACCACTATGCCCTCTGTCCACCACTAGTGGACCACTAGGTCCTCTGTCCACCACTAGGTACTCTGTCCACCACTAGGCCCTTGGTCCACCACTAGGCCCTCTGTCCACCACTGGGATCTCTGTCCACCACTAGGCCCTCTGTCCACCACTAGGTCCTCTGTCCACCACTAGGCCCTCTGTCCACCACCAGGTCCACTTTCCACCACTAGGTCCTCTGTCCACCGCTAGGCCCTCTGTCCACCGCTAGGTCGTCTGTCCACCAATAGGTCCACCACTAGGTCCAAACACTAGGTCCTTTATCCTCCACTAGGTCCACCACTATGTCCTCTGTCTACCAATAGGTCCACCACTACATCCAGTGTCCACCACTAGGACCTCTGTTCTCCACTAGGTCCTCAGTCAACCACTAGGTCCTCTATCCACCACTAAGTACTCTGTCTACCATTAGGTCCTCTATCCACCACTAGGCAATCTGTCCACCACTAGGTCCTCTGTCCACGACTAGGTCCTTTATCCTCCACTAGGTCCTCTGTCCACCACTAGGTCCTCTGTCCACCACTAGGTCCTCTGTCCACCTCTATGAACTCTGTCCACCACTAGGTCCTTTGTCCACCTCTAGAGCCTCTGTCCATCACTAGGTCCTCTGTCCACCTCTATGACCTCTGTCCACCACTAGGTCCTTTAGCCACCACTAGAGCCTCTGTCCACCACTAGAGTCTCTGTACACCACTAGGTCCTCTGTCCAACTCTATGACCTCTGTCCACCACTAGGTCCTTTATCCACCACTAGAGCCTCTGTCCACCACTAGGTCGTCTGTCCACCACTAGGACCTCTGTAAACTACTAGGTCCACCACTATGCCCTCTGTCCACCACTAGTGGACCACTAGGTCCTCTGTCCACCACTAGGTACTCTGTCCACCACTAGGCCCTTGGTCCACCACTAGACCCTCTGTCCACCACTGGGATCTCTGTCCACCACTAGGCCCTCTGTCCACCACTAGGTCCTCTGTCCACCACTAGGCCCTCTGTCCACCACCAGGTCCACTTTCCACCACTAGGTCCTCTGTCCACCGCTAGGCCCTCTGTCCACCGCTAGGTCGTCTGTCCACCAACAGGTCCACCACTAGGTCCAAACACTAGGTCCTTTATCCTCCACTAGGTCCACCACTATGTCCTCTGTCTACCAATAGGTCCACCACTACATCCAGTGTCCACCACTAGGACCTCTGTTCTCCACTAGGTCCTCAGTCTACCACTAGGTCCTCTATCCACCACTAAGTACTCTGTCTACCATTAGGTCCTCTATCCACCACTAGGCAATCTGTCCACCACTAGGTCCTCTCTCTACTAGGCCTTATGTCCACCACCAGGTCCACCATCAGGTCCACCACTAGGTCCACCACCAGGTCCCCCACCAGGTCAACCACTAGGTCCACCACTAGGTCAACCACTATGTACACCACTAGGTCCACCACTAGACCCACCAATAGGACCACTACTAGGTTCACCACTAGGTTCACCACTAGGTACACCACTAGGGCTACTACTAGGTCTACCACTAGGTCCACCACTAGGTCTACCACTAGGTCCACCACTAGGTCCACCACCAGGTCTACCACTAGGTCCAAGACCCACCACTAGGTCCACCACTAGGTCCACCACTAGGTCACCACTAGGTTCACCACAAGATACACCACTAGGGCTACTACTGGGTCTACCACTAGGTCCACCACTAGGTCCACCACTAGGTCCACCACCAGGTCTAGCACTAGGTCTACCACTAGGTCCACCACTAGGTCCACCCCCAGGTCTACCACTAGGTCCTAGATCCACCACTAGTTCCACCACTAGGTCCACCACTAGGTCTCCACTACGTCCACCACCAGGTCCACCACTAGTTTCACCACTCTGTCCTAGGTCCACCGCTAGGGCCACCATTAGGGCAAACTATAGGTCCACCACTAGGTCCTCAGTCCACCACTAAGTCCCCCACTAGGTCCTCGTGTCCACCACTTGGTCCACCACTATGTCCACCACTATGTCCTACACTAGATCTTCGGTCCCCCACTAGGTCCTTGGTCCACCACTAGGTCCACCACTAGGTCCACCACTAGATCCACCACTAGGTCCACCACTAGGTCCACCACTAGGTCCACCTCTAGGTCCACCACCAGATCTACCACTAGATCTACCACCAGGCTCACCACTAGGTCCACCACCAGGTCTACCACTAGGTCCTAGATCCACCATTAGGTCCATCACTAGATCCACCACTAGGTCCACCACTAGGGTCTTGGTCCACCACTAGGTCCTAGGTCCACCAGTAGGTCCTCTGTCCACAACTAGGTCCTCTGTTCACCACTAGGTCCTCCACTATGTCCCCTGTCAACTATTATGTCCTAGGTCAACAACGAGGTATTTTGTCCAACCCCAGGTTAACAACTAGGTCCTCTGTCCACCACTAGGTCCTAGGTCCACCACTTGGTTCAAGATCCACCACTAGGTCCTTTGACCACCACTATGTCCCCTTTCAACCACTAGGTCATAGGTCCTCCATTAGGTCCCCTGTTCACCACCTGGCCCTCTGTCCACCACTAGGTTCTCAGTCAACCACTAGGTCCACCACTAGGTCCACCACTAGGTCCACCACTACGTCCTCTATCCACCACTAGGCAATCTGTCCACCACTAGGTCCTCTCTACTAGGCCTTCTGTCCACCACTGGGTTCTCTGTCCACCACTAGGTCCACCACTACGTCCTGTGTCCACCACTAGGTCCTCTCTACTAGGCCTTCGGTCCACCACTGGGTTCTCTGTCCACCATTAGGACCTCTGTCCACCACTAGGTCCTCTGTCCACCACTAGGCCCTCTGTCCAAAACATGGTCATCTGTCCACCACTAGGTCCACCACTAGGTCCTCTGTCCACCACTAGGTCCACCACTAGGTCCTCTCTACTAGGCCTTCTGTCCACCACTGGGTTCTCTGTCCACCACTAGGCCCTCTGTCCACCACTAGGTCCTCTGTCCACCACTAGGCCCTCTGTCCACCACTAGGTCCTCTGTCCACCACTAGGTCCACTGTCCACCACTAGGTCCTCTGTCCACCGCTAGGTCCTCTGTCCACCGCTAGGTCGTCTGTCCACCACTAGGTCCTCCTCTTGGTACAAACACTAGGTCCTTGGTCCTCCACTAGGTCCACCGCTAGGTCCTCTGTCTACCAATAGGTCCACCACTACGTCCTGTGTCCACCACTACATCCTCTGTCCACCACTAGGACCTCTGTTCTCCACTAGGTCCTCAGTCTACCACAAGGTCCTCTATCCACCACTAGGCAATCTGTCCACCACTAGGTCCTCTCTACTAGGCCTTAGGTCCACCACTAGGTCCTCTGTCCAGATCTAGGCCCTCTGTCCACCACTAGGTCCAACACTAGGTCCCCTGTCCACCATCTGGCCTACTGTCCACCACTAGGTCCTAGGTCCCCCACTAGGTCCACCAATAGGTCCTCTGTCCAAGTCTAGGCCCTCTGTCCACCTCTCGGCCCTCTGTCCACCACTAGGTCCTCTGTCCTTGACTAGGTCCTTTATCCACCACTAGGTCCTCTGTCCACCACTTGGTCCTCTGTCCACCACTAGGTCCTCTGTCCACCTCTATGACCTCTGTCCACCACTAGGTCCTTTATCCACCTCTAGAGCCTCTGTCCGCCACTAGGTCCTCTGTCCATCACTAAGTCCTCTGTCCACCTCTATGACCTCTGTCCACCACTAGGTCCTTTAGCAACCACTAGAGCCTCTGTCCACCACTAGAGCCTCTGTCCACCACTAGGTCCTCTGTCCAACTCAATGACCTCTGTCCACCACTAGGTCCTTTATCCACCACTAGAGCCTCTGTCCACCACTAGGTCGTCTGACCACCACTAGGCCCTCTGTAAACTACTAGGTCCACCACTATGCCCTCTGTCCACCACTAGTGGACCGCTAGGTCCTCTGTCCACCACTAGGTACTCTGTCCACCACCAGGCCCTTGGTCCACCACTAGGCCCTCTGTCCACCACTGGGTTCTCTGTCCACCACTAGGCCCTCTGTCCACCACTAGGTCCTCTGTCCACCAGTAGGCCCTCTGTCCACCACCAGGTCCACTTTCCACCACTAAGTCCTCTGTCCACCGCTAGGCCCTCTGTCCACCACTAGGTCGTCTGTCCACCAATAGGTCCACCACTAGGTCCAAACACTAGGTCCTTTATCCTCCACTAGGTCCACCACTATGTCCTCTGTCTACCAATAGGTCCAGCACTACGTCCAGTGTCCACCACTAGGACCTCTGTTCTCCACTAGGTCCTCAGTCTACCACTAGGTCCTCTATCCACCACTAAGTACTCTGTCTACCATTAGGTCCTCTATCCACCACTAGGCAATCTGTCCACCACTAGGTCCTCTCTCTACTAGGCCTTATGTCCACCACTAGGTCCTCCATCCACTACTAGGCCCTCTGTCCACCACTAGGTTCACCACTATGCCCTCTGTCCATCACTAGGTCCTCAGTCCACCACTAGGACCTCTGTCCACCACTAGGACCTCTGTCCACCACTAGGTCCTTTGTCCACCACTAGGTCCACAGTCCACCACTAGGTCCTCTGTCCACCACTAGGCCCTCTGTTCACCACATGGTCATCTGTCCACCGCTAGGTCCACCACTAGGTCCTCTGTCCAACGCTAAGTCCACCACTAGGTCTTCTGTCCACCACTAGGTCCACCACTAGAGGTCCTCTCTACTAGGCCTTCTGTCCAACACTAGGTTCGCCACGAGGTCCTCTGTCCACAACTAGGTTCACCACTCTGCCCTCTGTCCACCACTACGTCCTGTGTCCACCACTACGTCATCTGTCCACCAGTAGGACCTTTTTCCACCACTAGGTCCTCTGTCTACAACTAGGTCCACCACTAGGTCCACCACTAGGTCCGAGGTCCACCACTAGATCCATCACTAGGTACACCACTAGGTCTACCACTAGGTCCACCACTAGGTCCTCTGTCCACCACTAGGTCCTCTGTACACCACTAGGTCCACTGTCCACCACTAGGTCCACTGTCCACCACTAGGTCCTCTGTCCACCGCTAGGCCCTCTGTCCACCACTAGGTTGTCTGTCCACCACTAGTTCCTCTGTCCTCCACTAGGTCCACCACTAGGTCCTCTGTCTACCAATAGGTCCACCACTTCGTCCGGTGTCTACCACTAGGTCCTCTATCAACCACTATGTACTCTGTCTACCACTGGGTCCTCCATCCACCACTAGGTCCTCTCTACTAATCCTTATGTCCACCACTAGGTCCTCTGTCCACCACTAGGCCCTCTGTCCACCACTAGGTTCACCACTATGCCCTCTGTCCACTGGGTGTCCAATAGGTCCACCACTAGGTCCTCAGTCCACCACTAGGACCACCACTAGGTCCTCTGTCCACCGCTAGGTCCACCAATAGGTCCTCTGTCCAACACTAGGTCCACCACTAGGTCCTCTCTACTAGGCCTTCTGTCCAACACTGGGTTCACCACGAGGTCCTCTGTCCACCTCTAGGTTCGCCAGTCTGCCCTCTGTCCACCACTACGCCCTGTTTCCACCACTACGTCCTCTGACCACCACTAGGACCTCTGTCCACCACTAGGTCGTCTGTCTACAACTCGGTCCTCTATCCACCAATTGGCACTCTGTCCACCACTAGGTCCTCTCTACTAGGCCTTCTGTCCACCACCTGTCCCTCTGTCCACCACTAGGTCCTCTGTCCCCCACTAGGTCCAACACTAGGTCCTCTGTCCACATCTAGGCCCTCTGTCAACCTCTAGGCCCTCTGTCCACCACTAGGTCCTCTGTCCACCACTAGGTCCTCTGTCCACCACTAGGCCCTCGGTCCACCACTAGGCCCTCTGTCCACCACCAAGTCCTAGGTCCACCACTAGATTCTCTGTCTACCAATAGGTCCACCACATCATCCTCTATCCACCACTACGTCCTCTGTCCGCCACTAGAGCCACTGTCAACCACTAGGCCCTCGGTCCACCACTAGGCCCTCTGTCCACCACCAAGTCCTAGGTCCACCACTAGATTCTCTGTCTACCAATAGGTCCACCACATCATCCTCTATCCACCACTAGGCCCTCTGTCCACCACCAAGTCCTAGGTCCACCACTAGATTCTCTGTCTACCAATAGGTCCACCACATCATCCTCTATCCACCTCTATGACCTCTGTCCACCACTAGGTCCGAGGTCCACCACTAGATTCACCACTAGGTACACCACTAGGTCCACCACTAGGTCCACCACTAGGTCCTCTGTCCACCGCTAGGCCCTCTGTCCACCGCTAGGTTGTCTGTCCACCACTAGATCCACCACTAGTTCCTCTGTCCACCACTAGGTCCACCACTAGGTCCAAACACTAGGTCCTTTGTCCTCCACTAGGTCCACCACTAGGTCCTCTCTCTTCCAATAGGTCCACCACTACGTCCTGTGTCCACCACTACGTCCTCTGTCCACCACTAGGACCTCTGTTCACCACTAGGTCCTCAGTCTACCACTAGGTCCTCTATCGACCACTATGTACTCTGTCTACCACTAGGTCCTCTATCCACCACTAGGCAATCTGTCCACCACTAGGTCCTCTCTACTAGGCCTTATGTCCAGCACTAGGTCCTCTGTCCAACACTATGCCCTCTGTCCACCACTAGGTCCACCACTAGGTCCGAGGTCCACCACTAGATCCACCACTAGGTCCGAGGTCCACCACTAGGTCATTTGTCCACCACTAGGTTCTAAGTCCACCACTAGATTCACCGCTAGGTCCTTTGTCCACCACTAGGTCCCCTTTTCACCACTAGGTCATAGGTCCACCACTAGGTCCAACACTAGGTCCCCTATCCACCATCTGGCCCTCTGTCCACCACCAGGTCCACTGTCCACCACTAGGTCCTTTGTCCACCACTAGGCCCTCTGTCCACCACATGGTCATCTGTCCACCGCTAGGTCCACCACTAGGTCCTCTGTCCACCGCTAGGTCCAGCAATAGGTCCTCTGTCCAACACTAGGTCCACCACTAGGTCCTCTCTACTAAGCCTTCTGTCCAACACTGGGTTCACCACGAGGTCCTCTGTCCACCTCTAGGTTCACCAGTCTGCCCTCTGTCCACCACTACGCCCTGTTTCCACCACTACGTCCTCTGACCACCACTAGGACCTCTGTCCACCACTAGGTCATCTGTCTACAACTCGGTCCTCTATCCACCACTTGGCACTCTGTCCACCACTAGGTCCTCTCTACTAGGCCTTCTGTCCACCACCTGTCCCTCTGTCCACCACTAGGTCCTCTGACCCCACTAGGTCCAACACTAGGTCCTCTGTCCACATCTAGGCCCTCTGTCAACCTCTAGGCCCTCGGTCCACCACTAGGCCCTCTGTCCACCACCAAGTCCTAGGTCCACCACTAGATTCTCTGTCTACCAATAGATCCACCACATCATCCTCTATCCACCACTACGTCCTCTGTCCACCACTAGAGCCACTGTCAACCACTAGGTCCTCTGTCCACCTCTATGACCTCTGTCCACCACTAGGTCCGAGGTCCACCACTAGATTCACCACTAGGTACACCACTAGGTCCACCACTAGGTCCACCACTAAGTCCTCTGTCCACCGCTAGGCCCTCTGTCCACCGCTAGGTTGTCTGTCCACCACTAGATCCACCACTAGTTCCTCTGTCCACCACTAGGTCCACCACTAGGTCCAAACACTAGGTCCTTTGTCCTCCACTAGGTCCACCACTAGGTCCTCTCTCTTCCAATAAGTCCACCACTACGTCCTGTGTCCACCACTACGTCCTCTGTCCACCACTAGGACCTCTGTTCACCACTAGGTCCTCAGTCTACCACTAGGTCCTCTATCGACCACTATGTACTCTGTCTACCACTAGGTCCTCTATCCACCACTAGGCAATCTGTCCACCACTAGGTCCTCTCTACTAGGCCTTATGTCCAGCACTAGGTCCTCTGTCCAACACTATGCCCTCTGTCCACCACTAGGTCCACCACTAGGTCCGAGGTCCACCACTAGATCCACCACTAGGTACACCACTAGATCCACCACTAGGTCCGAGGTCCACCACTAGGTCATTTGTCCCCCACTAGGTTCTAAGTCCACCACTAGATTCACCGCTAGGTCCTTTGTCCACCACTAGGTCCCCTTTTCACCACTAGGTCATAGGTCCACCACTAGGTCCAACACTAGGTCCCCTATCCACCATCTGGCCCTCTGTCCACCACTAGGTCCTCTATCCACCACTAAGTCCACTGTCCACCACTAGAGCCTCTGTCCACCACTAGAGCCTCTGTCCACCACTAGGTCCACCACTATGCCCTCTGTCCACCACTAGGTCCACCACTAGGTCCTCTGTCCACCACTAGGTCCTTTGTCAACCACTAGGCCCTCTGTCCACCGCTAGGTTCACCACTATGCCCTCTGTCCACCACTAGGTCCTCTGTCCACCACTAGGTCCTCTGTCCAACACTAGGTCCTCTGTCCACCACTAGGCACTATGTCCACCACTGTGTTCTCTGTCCAACACTGGGTTCTCTGTCCAGAACTAGGTCCTCTGTCCACCACTAGGTCCTTTGTCCACCACTAGGTCCTGTGTCCACCACTAGGTCCTCTGTCCACCGCTAGGCCCTCTGTCCACCACTAGGTCCTCTGTACACCACTAGGTCCACCACTAGGTCCTTTGTCCGAAACTAGGTCCACCACTAGGTCCTGTGTCTACCAATAGGTCCACCACTACGTCCTGTGTCCTCCACTACGTCCTCTGTCCAACACTAGGACCTCTGTCAACCACTAGGTCCTCTGTCTAACACTAGGTCCTCTATCTACCACTAGGCACTCTGTCCACAACTAGGTATACTCTAGTAGGCCTTCTGTCCAACACTAGGTTCACCACTATGCCTTCTGTCCACCACTAGGTCCTCTGTCTACCACTAGGTCCTCTATCCACCACTATGCAATCTGTCCACCACTAGGTCCTCTGTACACCACTAGGTCCACCACTAGGTCCTTTGTCCACAACTAGGTCCACCACTAGGTCCTGCGTCTACCAATAGGTCCACCACTACGTCCTGTGTCCTCCACTACGTCCTCTGTCCAACACTAGGACCTCTGTCCACCACTAGGTCCTCTGTCTACCACTAGGTCCACCACTATGCCCTCTGTCCACCACTAGGTCCACCACTAGGTCCTCTGTCCACCACTAGGTCCTTTGTCAACCACTAGGCCCTCTGTCCACCGCTAGGTTCACCACTATGCCCTCTGTCCACCACTAGGTCCTCTGTCCACCACTAGGTCCTCTGTCCAACACTAGGTCCTCTGTCCACCACTAGGCACTATGTCCACCACTGGGTTCTCTGTCCAACACTGGGTTCTCTGTCCAGAACTAGGTCCTCTGTCCACCACTAGGTCCTTTGTCCACCACTAGGTCCTGTGTCCACCACTAGGTCCTCTGTCCACCGCTAGGCCCTCTGTCCACCACTAGGTCCTCTGTACACCACTAGGTCCACCACTAGGTCCTTTGTCCGCAACTAGGTCCACCACTAGGTCCTGTGTCTACCAATAGGTCCACCACTACGTCCTGTGTCCTCCACTACGTCCTCTGTCCAACACTAGGACCTCTGTCCACCACTAGGTCCTCTGTCTACCACTAGGTCCTCTATCGACCATTAGGCACTCTGTCCACAACTAGGTCCACTCTAGTAGGCCTTCTGTCCAACACTAGGTTCACCACTATGCCTTCTGTCCACCACTAGGTCCTCTGTCTACCACTAGGTCCTCTATCCACCACTATGCCCTCTGTCCACCACTAGGTCCTCTGTGCACCACTAGGTCCACCACTAGGTCCTTTGTCCACAACTAGGTCCACCACTAGGTCCTGTGTCTACCAATAGGTCCACCACCACGTCCTGTGTCCTCCACTACGTCCTCTGTCCAACACTAGGACCTCTGTCCACCACTAGGTCCTCTGTCTACCACTAGGTCCTCTATCTACCACTAGGCACTCTGTCCACAACTAGGTCCACTCTAGTAGGCCTTCTGTCAAATACTAGGTTCACCACTATGCCTTCTGTCCACCACTAGGTCCTCTGTCTACCACTAGGTCCTCTATCCACCACTATGCCTTCTGTCCACCACTAGGTCCTCTGTCTACCACTAGGTCTTCTATCCACCACTCTGCTCTCTGTCCACCACTAGGTCCTCTCTACCAGTAGGCCCTCTGTCCACCACTAGGTCCTCTGTACACCACTAGGTCCACCACTAGGTCCTTTGTCCGCAACTAGGTCCACCACTAGGTCCTGTGTCTACCAATAGGTCCACCACTACGTCCTGTGTCCTCCACTACGTCCTCTGTCCAACACTAGGACCTCTGTCAACCACTAGGTCCTCTGTCTAACACTAGGTCCTCTATCTACCACTAGGCACTCTGTCCACAACTAGGTATACTCTAGTAGGCCTTCTGTCCAACACTAGGTTCACCACTATGCCTTCTGTCCACCACTAGGTCCTCTGTCTACCACTAGGTCCTCTATCCACCACTATGCAATCTGTCCACCACTAGGTCCTCTGTACAACACTAGGTCCACCACTAGGTCCTTTGTCCACAACTAGGTCCACCACTAGGTCCTGTGTCTACCAATAGGTCCACCACTACGTCCTGTGTCCTCCACTACGTCCTCTGTCCAACACTAGGACCTCTGTCCACCACTAGGTCCTCTGTCTACCACTAGGTCCACCACTATGCCCTCTGTCCACCACTAGGTCCTCTGTCCAACACTAGGTCCTCTGTCCACCACTAGGCACTATGTCCACCACTGGGTTCTCTGTCCAACACTGGGTTCTCTGTCCAGAACTAGGTCCTCTGTCCACCACTAGGTCCTTTGTCCACCACTAGGTCCTGTGTCCACCACTAGGTCCTCTGTCCACCGCTAGGCCCTCTGTCCACCACTAGGTCCTCTGTACACCACTAGGTCCACCACTAGGTCCTTTGTCCGCAACTAGGTCCACCACTAGGTCCTGTGTCTACCAATAGGTCCACCACTACGTCCTGTGTCCTCCACTACGTCCTCTGTCCAACACTAGGACCTCTGTCCACCACTAGGTCCTCTGTCTACCACTAGGTCCTCTATCTACCATTAGGCACTCTGTCCACAACTAGGTCCACTCTAGTAGGCCTTCTGTCCAACACTAGGTTCACCACTATGCCTTCTGTCCACCACTAGGTCCTCTGTCTACCACTAGGTCCTCTATCCACCACTATGCCCTCTGTCCACCACTAGGTCCTCTGTACACCACTAGGTCCACCACTAGGTCCTTTGTCCACAACTAGGTCCACCACTAGGTCCTGTGTCTACCAATAGGTCCACCACCACGTCCTGTGTCCTCCACTACGTCCTCTGTCCAACACTAGGACCTCTGTCCACCACTAGGTCCTCTGTCTACCACTAGGTCCTCTATCTACCACTAGGCACTCTGTCCACAACTAGGTCCACTCTAGTAGGCCTTCTGTCAAATACTAGGTTCACCACTATGCCTTCTGTCCACCACTAGGTCCTCTGTCTACCACTAGGTCCTCTATCCACCACTATGCCTTCTGTCCACCACTAGGTCCTCTGTCTACCACTAGGTCTTCTATCCACCACTATGCACTCTGTCCACCACTAGGTCCTCTCTACCAGTAGGCCCTCTGTCCACCACTAGTTCTTCTATCCACCACTATGCACTCTGTCCACCACTAGGTCCTCTCTACCAGTAGGCCCTCTGTCCACCACTAGGTCCTCTGTCCACCACTAGGCCATCTGTCCACCACTAGTTCCTCTGTCCACCACTAGGTCCTCTGTCCACCACTAGGTCCACCACTAGGTCCTCTGTCCACCACTAGGTTCACCACTCTGCCCTCTGTCCACCACTACGTCCTGTGTCCACCACTACGTCCTGTGTCCACCACTACATCCTCTGTCCACCACTAGGACCTCTGTCCACTACCAGGTCCTCTGTCTACCACCAGGTCCTCTAACCACCACTAGGTCCTCTGTCCACCGCTAGGTCCTCTCTACTAGGCCTTCTGTCCAACACTAGGCCCTCTGTCCACCACTAGGTCCACCACTAGGTCCACCACTAGGTCCACCACTAGGTCCTCTGTCCACCACTAGGTCCACTGTCCACCACTAGGTCCTCTGTCAACTGCTAGGCCCTCTGTCCACCGCTAGGTTGTCTGTCCACCATTAGGTCCACCACTAGTTCCTCTGTCCACCACTAGGTCCAAACACTAGGTCCTTTGTCCTCCACTAGGTCCACCACTAGGTCCTCTGTCTACCAATAGGTCCACCACTATGTCCTGTGCCCACCACTACGTCCTCTGTCCACCACTAGGACCTCTATTCACCACTAGGTCCTCAGTCTACCACTAGGTCCTCCATCCACCACTATGTACTCTGTCCACAACTATGTCCTTTGTCCACCACTAGGTCCACTGTCCACCACTAGGTCCTCTGTCCACCACTAGGCCCTCTGTCCACCACATGGTCCTCTGTCTACCAATAGGTCCACCACTATGTCCTGTGCCCACCACTACGTCCTCTGTCCACCACTAGGACCTCTATTCACCACTAGGTCCTCAGTCTACCACTAGGTCCTCCATCCACCACTATGTACTCTGTCCACAACTATGTCCTTTGTCCACCACTAGGTCCACTGTCCACCACTAGGTCCTCTATCCACCACTAGGTCCTCTCTACTAGGCCTTATGTCAACTACTAGGTCCTCTGTCCACCACTAGGCCCTCTGTCCACCACTAGGTCCTCAGTCCACCACTAGGACCTCTGTCCACCACTAGGACCTCTGTCCACAACTATGTCCTTTGTCCACCACTAGGTCCACTGTCCACCACTAGGTCCTCTGTCCACCACTAGGCCCTCTGTCCACCACATGGTCATCTGTCCACCGATAGGTCCACCACTAGGTCCTCTGTCCACCGCTCGGTCCACCAATAGGTCCTCTGTCCAACACTAGGTCCACCACTAGGTCCTCTCTACTAGGCCTTCTGTCCAACACTAGGCCCTCTGTCTACCACTAGGTCCACCACTAGGTCCACCACTAGGTCCGAGGTCCACCACTAGATCCACCACTAGGTACACCACTAAGTCCACCACTAGGTCTGCCACTAGGTCTGAGGACCACCACTAGGTCATTTGTCCACCACTAGGTTCTAAGTCCACCACTAGATACACCACTAGGTCCTTTGTCCACCACTAGGTCCCCTTTTCACCACTAGGTTATAGGTCCACCACTAGGTCCAACACTAGGTCCCCTGTCCACCATCTGGCCCTCTGTCCACCACTAGGTCCTCTGTCCACCACCTGTCCCTCTGTCCACCACTACGTCCTAGCTCACCCACTAGGTCCACCACTAGGTCCTCTGTCCACATCTAGGCCCTCTGTCCACCTCTAGGCCCTCTGTCCACCACTAGGTCCTCTGTCCACCACTAGGTCCTCTGTCCACCACTAGGTCCTCTATCCACCACTAGGCCCTCTGTCCACCACTAGGCCCTCTGTCCACCACCAAGTCCTAGGTCCCCCACTAGATTCTCTGTCTACCAATAGGACCACCACAACATCCTATATCCACCACTACGTCCTCTGTCCACCACTAGGTCCTCTGTCCACCTCTATGACCTCTGTCCACCACTACGTCCTTAATCCACCACTAGAGCCTCTGTCCACTACTAGGTCCACCACTAGGTCCTCTGTCCACCACTAGGTCTTCTGTCAACCACTAGGCCCTCTGTCCACCGCTAGGTTCACCACTATGCCCTCTGTCCACCACTAGGTCATCTGTCCAACACTAGGTCCTCTGTCCACCACTAGGCACTCTGTCCACCACTGGGTTCTCTGTCCACCACTGGGTTCTCTGTCCACCACTAGGTCCTCTGTCCACCTCTATGACCTCTGTCCACCACTAGGTCCACCACTAGGTCCTCTGTCCACCACTAGGTCCTCTGTCCACCACTAGATCCACCACTAGGCCCTCTGTCCACCACTAGGTCCTTTGTCCACCACTAGGTCCACTGTCCACCACTAGGTCCACTGTCCACCACTAGGTCCTCTGTCCACCACTAGGTCCTCTGTCCACCACTAGGTCGTCTGTCCACCGCTAGGTCCACCACTAGGTCCTCTGTCCACCACTAGGTCCTCTGTCCACCACTAGGTCCACCACTAGGTCCTCTGTCCACCACTAGGTCCTCTGTCCACCACTAGGTCGTCTGTCCACCGCTAGGTCCTCTGTCCACCTCTATGACCTCTGTCCACCACCAAGTCCTAGGTCCACCACTAGATTCTCTGTCTACCAATAGGACCACCACAACATCCTATATCCACCACTACGTCCTCTGTCCACCACTAGGTCCTCTGTCCACCTCTATGACCTCTGTCCACCACTACGTCCTTAATCCACCACTAGAGCCTCTGTCCACTACTAGGTCCACCACTAGGTCCTCTGTCCACCACTAGGTCTTCTGTCAACCACTAGGCCCTCTGTCCACCGCTAGGTTCACCACTATGCCCTCTGTCCACCACTAGGTCATCTGTCCAACACTAGGTCCTCTGTCCACCACTAGGCACTCTGTCCACCACTGGGTTCTCTGTCCACCACTGGGTTCTCTGTCCACCACTAGGTCCTCTGTCCACCTCTATGACCTCTGTCCACCACTAGGTCCACCACTAGGTCCTCTGTCCACCACTAGGTCCTCTGTCCACCACTAGATCCACCACTAGGCCCTCTGTCCACCACTAGGTCCTTTGTCCACCACTAGGTCCACTGTCCACCACTAGGTCCACTGTCCACCACTAGGTCCTCTGTCCACCACTAGGTCCTCTGTCCACCACTAGGTCGTCTGTCCACCGCTAGGTCCACCACTAGGTCCTCTGTCCACCACTAGGTCCTCTGTCCACCACTAGGTCCACCACTAGGTCCTCTGTCCACCACTAGGTCCACCACTAGGTCCTTTGTCCACCACTAGGTCCTCTGTCCACCACTTGGTCCCCCACTAGGTCCTCTGTCCACCACTAGGTCCTCTGTCCACCACTAGGTCCACCACTAGGTCCTTTGTCCACCACTAGGTCGTCTGTCCCCCGCTAGGTCCACCACTAGGTCCTCTGTCCACCACTAGGTCCTCTGTCCACCACTAGGTCCACCACTAGGTCCTCTGTCCACCACTAGGTCCACCACTACGTCCTTTGTCCACCACTAGGTCCTCTGTCCACCACTTGGTCACCCACTAGGTCCTCTGTCCCTCACTAGGTCCTCTGTCCAACACTAGGTCCACTCTACTAGGTCCTCTGTCCCCCACTAGGTCCTCTGTCCACCGCTAGGTCCTCTGTCCACCACTTGGTCCTCTGTCCACCACTAGGTCCACCACTAGGTCCTCTGTCCACCACTAGGTCCACCACTAGGTCCTTTGTCCACCAATAGGTCCTCTGTCCATCACTTGGTCCCCCGCTAGGTCCTCTGTCCACCACTAGGTCCTCTGTCCACCACTTGGTCCCCCACTAGGTCCTCGGTCCCCCACTAGGTCCTCTGTCCACCACTAGGTCCTCTGTCCCCCACTAGGTCCTCTGTCCACCACTAGGTCCTCTGTCCACCACTGCGTCCTCTGTCCCCCACTAGGTCCACCACTAGGCCCTCTGTCCACCACTAGGTCCTTTGTCCACCACTAGGTCGTCTGTCCACCGCTAGGTCCACCACTAGGTCCACTGTCCACCACTAGGTCCACTGTCCACCACTAGGTCCTCTGTCCACCACTAGTTCCTCTGTCCACCACTAGGTCGTCTGTCCACCGCTAGGTCCACCACTAGGCCCTCTGTCCACCACTAGGTCCTCTGTCCACCACTAGGTCCACCACTAGGTCCTCTGTCCACCACTAGGTCCACCACTAGGTCATTTGTCCACCACTAGGTCCTCTGTCCACCACTTGGTCCCCCACTAGGTCCTCTGTTCACCACTAGGTCCTCTGTCCACCACTAGGTCCACCACTAGGTCCTTTGTCCACCACTAGGTCGTCTGTCCCCCGCTAGGTCCACCACTAGGTCCTCTGTCCACCACTAGGTCCTCTGTCCACCACTAGGTCCACCACTAGGTCGTCTGTCCACCGCTAGGTCCACCACTAGGTCCTCTGTCCACCACTAGGTCCTCTGTCCACCACTAGGTCCACCACTAGGTCCTCTGTCCACCACTAGGTCCACCACTAGGTCCTTTTTCCACCACTAGGTCCTCTGTCCACCACTTGGTCCCCCACTAGGTCCTCTGTCCACCACTAGGTCCTCTGTCCACCACTAGGTCCACCACTAGGTCCTTTGTCCACCACTAGGTCGTCTGTCCCCCGCTAGGTCCACCACTAGGTCCTCTGTCCACCACTAGGTCCTCTGTCCACCACTAGGTCCACCACTAGGTCCTCTGTCCACCACTAGGTCCACCACTAGGTCCTTTGTCCACCACTAGGTCCTCTGTCCACCACTTGGTCACCCACTAGGTCCTCTGTCCCCCACTAGGTCCTCTGTCCCCCACTAGGTCCTCTGTCCACCACTAGGTCCTCTGTCCACCACTAGGTCCTCTGTCCACCACTAGGTCCACCACTAGGTCTTCTGTCCACCACTAGGTCCACCACTAGGTCCTTTGTCCACCAATAGGTCCTCTGTCCACCACTTGGTCCCCCGCTAGGTCCTCTGTCCACCACTAGGTCCTCTGTCCACCACTTGGTCCCCCACTAGGTCCTCTGTCCCCCACTAGGTCCTCTGTCCACCACTAGGTCCTCTGTCCCCCACTAGGTCCTCTGTCCACTACTAGGTCCTCTGTCCACCACTAGGTCCTCTGTCCCCCACTGCGTCCTCTGTCCCCCACTAGGTCCTCTGTCCACCACTAGGTCCTCTTTCCACCACTAGGTCCTCTGTCCCCCACTAGGTCCTCTGTCCACCACTAGGTCCTCTGTCCCCCACTAGGTCCTCTGTCCCCCACTAGGTCCTCTGGCCACCACTAAGTTCTCGGACCACCAATAGATGTAGTATAATGAATAATTAACATCAGGGGGTGTCTCTCTGGAGATTGCAGTTTTAGCATAACAAAGAGATAGGACTTCAGTCTAAATTATACATATTATAAATTATACATGGTATAAATTATAAATTCTCTACAGTCTGATGATGGGCATTCAGGTTGGGGACAGTCAATGCATTATATTTTGGATTACCTTTTAAAACATTTATAAACTCTTCTGAAATGTGGGAACCACTGACAGAATATACAGAATATAGTTGTTTTGGTGTAATTGGGCATTGAATACGTACTTTTTATGTTAATAGTTTCATATCTTTCACCTCGGGCCTTTCTACTGACAAGTTACTGAATCTGGGGTTATATTCTACGTTTATGATCATGTGCTAGTTACCCTTAAATAATCTTCCATTTAAATTACTGAACTTTTCATTGCGTTCAAACTTGAACAATCTCGTAATATGACCATACTTTTGCTTAAGTCATGCACTGACAAACATGGAAGATTAGCACAAAGCTTTCAATTGAGTGTGCGTATCTCAGGTTAGAATTTTGACATCCTTATTGGACCATTCTAAAACAAAATGTCATGTAGGAATAAATTCAATGTGTCAGATACCTATGACCTAAGTCCTATTGAAGATAAAGGTGTCCATATAGTAGAGATTATAAATCTAGTTTTAGACCGGGTTAGGAAAAGAGCTTTAGCAATGATAAAACAAAGTACTCTCTGACCCCGACAGCAGTAAAGCGGGAAAGGTAAATCGAAGATAAGAAAAAGTCATTTCCAAAGGTGTAAATCACTATTTCCATCCTCAGGAAAGAGATAATGAAGCGAACACAGCTTCCTGATCCAACCTAAGTACCGTATATACACTTCAAATGGTGTATAAACTACAGTATAAAATACATTGGAAAAGTTCCATAATTAAAATTAAACAGTGGCATATGACCAATATACGGTGTGATATATCACGGCTGTCAGCCATTCAGGGCTCCGAACCACCCAGTTTATAATTAAACATATCCTGCAGTCAAATGACCTAGTGTGCTCATGGGCTGAATTTTATTCATATTTTGCAGGTTTCTATGTCAAACAATTTATATTTCAGTCTTATTTTGTGTATATTAAGTGTCATATTGGGACGTAAATTCAAAATTGAATACATTTCAACTCTATTTTGTGACATGGCATGGGGCGGCAGGTACTGTAGGTTGCTAGATTGAATCCCTCAGCTGACAAGGTGAAAGTATGTCGTTCTGCCCTTGAACAAGGCAGTTAACCCACTGCTCCTACGCCTAGTTAAATAATTAAAATAAATGGTACAGATGTCTTTTCTTTATGACCATAACTATGTGTGTAAGGTGTATACATTTTTTTCAAAGTAGATTTTTTTTTAAGACTACCAAGAAACACTGTGTGACCCTGATTTAGCCCACTGCAGTAAAAGGTTAAACAGCATAAAACCTTGCATACAATTGAATAGGTAAACATTGGTGCATTCGACTTATTCTCCTCTCCAGGGCACATATCCCTTTCATCCAATATATATACACATTTACATGTGAGTCATTTAGAAGACGCTCTTATCCAAAGCGACTTACAGTAGTGAGTGCACACCTTATTAACAAAACAATCAATTCCTCAACTTCTCATTACTGCACTAATCTTTTCATTCACATTGCTCTTTCATTCCAAAGCTGCTGTGAGGAGGAGAAGGAGGAGGAAGAGGAGGAGGAGGAGGAGGAGGAAGAGGAGGAGGAAGAGAAGAAGAAGGTTAGAGGAGAAAAAAAAGAGGGAAAGAAGTGATAGATCTCACTGAGGAGAGTAGAGGCACTGATGAACGACGCCGTTATCAATTAACAAGATAGGGAGCTCAGGAAATCAGTCTGAGGTGTGTTTGTTATTTGATCTCTTAACCAGTATGATTTAAACGCCCTGTTGAACGTTAGATATCTGAGAGATGTCACCTGAAGCTCCGGTGTGGGAAGGAGGGCGGGTCGTTGTATTTCATAGGACGGGGGTCATCAACTACTGTAGATTCAGCCGTGGGAGGTTTTTCTTGAGCGGGTGGTTGGTTGGGGGGCTAGAACACAATTACAAATAATTTGTAAACTGACAGCAACAGCAAGCACATTGACAGCAAGAATCCCAAACAGATATAATATTTTAGTAAAACTATAATTTCAAACCATTTTCAGATTTGTGTAGGACCACATGTCCCTCTATTATCCGTGGGAAAACTTTGGAACAGATTTCCTGGTGTTTTTACAGTCTTTTACGTCTAACAATGAAAATAAAAAAATATATATATATTTAATTTTGTTGCTCAGAAAACTTTAAGGACCATTTTTAAAATCCTGTGGTCCAAATTCGGCCCGCGTCCCACCAGTTGGGGAACCCTGCTACAGGATAATGTATATAACAATAGTGTGGCTGTCCCATTGAGCTGAAAAATGTTGTGTTATTGTGCTCATTTACAATTAATTATTTCTTCCACTCGTACTCTCAGTGAAAACATAGTGTTCTTCAGGTTAAACACTACCCGGACGGACGGACGGACGGACGGAAAATAAAAAATAAAAAATATATAAAAACAGGAAAACGACTGCGCCAATAATGCCTTGCCAAAGTGCCAGACAGACAGACAGACAGACAGACAGACAGACAGACGGTTATCAGGCCTAATACCTGATACCTGCATTTCCACTGTATCTGGTAGAAGGTAAATGAAGGTGTGAGTGAGTGAGATTCAGAGTGCATTTTTATGCAGGTGCATATTTGTTTGGGTGTGTGTGTTTTAGCTGTCAGCATAGAATACAGGTAAGGTGTGTGTGTGTGCCTGTAGGTGTATGTGTGTGTATCCATGATGTTGACAGTAATTAGAGAGTAATATCTCTCCTCTTCATGATGAAGACAAACGAGCTGACAGCAGAGAGCTGGCCTCAAACCACCACACAATAAGAGTCATGTGACACACACTAACACACACTGGCACAGACGCACATAGACACACACTAACACACACAAACACCCACTAACACACATGCACAGACACAGACAGACACACACTGACACACACAGACACCCACTGAAACACACGTTCACAGACACACACTAACACTCACTGGCACAGACTCACATAGTGTGTGTCTACACACACGTGCATAGACACACACTAACACACACGTGCATAGACACACAGTAACACACACGTGCACAGACACACTCATAGATGTAGTGAAACCACCAGACACTATGCATCACTTGACAAACAATAATCAGAATGGAGGATGAGGGGAAGTGCCTCCATCTGCCTAACCCCACTTAGTAATGTATGGCAGCAGCAGAACACTATCACACCTGTATTCTCACAGCTAGATCCATGACTCTTATGAGAAAACTTACAAGGCCCAATAACCTCTCTCATTGTCTCACATGGAGTGGTTGACATCCCCGGTCTTAACCCTCACTCGCCCTCTTCCCCCCCCCCCCCCCCCCCTCTCCCCCCCCTCTCTCTCCCTCTCTCCCCTCCCTCTCTCTCCCCCCCTCTCTTTCTCTTTCACTCTCTCTTTTTCTTTCTCTCTCCTGTGCTTTAGCCCTCTGCCTTGGCAGCATTGATGTCATCGGGTAAGGTAATGAGTGATGTCTAAATATCAGTGTCTTTGTTTTATACCTTTAGACCCAGTGTGTGTGTGTGTGTGTGTGTGTGTGTGTGTGTGTGTGTGTGTGCGTGTGTGTGTGTGCGTGTGTTGTGTGTGTGTGTGGGGTACTTTTTAGATCTGTGGGTAGTCAGCATTACTAACTCCTCTTGCTGATTGCCTCCTCTCTTGGTGAATTCCGTTGATTACCCAAACAAAACTAACATAACTAACAAAACTAACATAACTAGCAAAACTAACAAAACTTACAAAACTAACAAAACTAACAAAACTAAAAAACTAACAAAACTACAAAACTAAATAACTAACAAAACTAACAAAACTAACAAAACCATAATAACTAACAAAACTAAACTAACAAAACTAACAAAACTAACAAAACTTACAAAACTAACAAAACTAACAAAACTAACAAAACTAACATAACTAACAAAATAACAAACAACAAAACTAACAAACTCAAAACCATAATAACTAACAAAACTTACAAAACTAACAAAACTAACAAAACTAACAAAACTTACAAAACTAACAAAACTAACAAAACTAACAAAACTAACAAAACTTACAAAACTAACAAAACTAACAAAACTAACAAAACTAACAACACTAACAAAACTTACACTAACTAACATAACTAACAAAACTTACAAAACTAACAAACTAACAAAACTAACAAAACTAACAAACACAAACAACAAAACTAACAAAACTAACAAAACTTACAAAACTAACAAAACCATAATAACTAACAAAACTTACAAAACTAACATAACTAACAAAACTTACAAAACTAACATAACTAACAAAACTAACAAAACTAACAAAACTAACAAAACTAACAAAACTTACAAAACTAACAAAACTAACATAACTAACAAAACTAACAAAACTTACAAAACTAACAAAACTTACAAAACTAACAAAACTTACAAAACTAACAAAACTAACAAAACTAACAAAACTTACAAAACCATAATAACTAACAAAACTTACAAAACTAACAAAACTAACATAACTAACAAAACTAACAAAACTTACAAAACTAACAAAACTAACAAAACTTACAAAACTAACAAAACTAACAAAACTAACAAAACTTACAAAACCATAATAACTAACAAAACTAACATAACTAACAAAACTAACAAAACATTAATAACTAACAAAACTAACAAAACTTACATAACTAACAAAACTAACAAAACATTAATAACTAAGATAACTAACAAAACTAACAAAATTAACAAAACTAACAAAACTAACAAAACTAACAAAACTAACGTAACTAACAAAACTAACAAAACTAACAAAACTAACAAACATTAATAACTAACAAAACTAACAAAACTAACAAAACTTACATAACTAACAAAACTAACAAAACATTAATAACTAAGATAACCAACAAAACTAACAAAATTAACAAAACTAACAAAACTAACAAAACTAACAAAACTAACAAAACTAACGTAACTAACAAAACTAACAAAACTAACAAAACTAACGTAACTAACAAAACTAACAAAACTACCAAAATTAACAAAACTAACAAAACTAACAAAACTTACAAAACTAACAAAACTAACAAAACTAACAAAACTAACAAAACTAACAAAACTAACAAAACTTACAAAACTAACAAAACCATAATAACTAACAAAACTTACAAAACTAACATAACTAACAAAACTTACAAAACTAACATAACTAACAAAACTAACAAAACTAACAAAACTTACAAAACTAACAAAACTAACAAAACTTACAAAACTAACAAAACTTACAAAACTAACAAAACTTACAAAACTAACAAAACTAACAAAACTAACAAAACTAACAAAACTAACAAAACTTACAAAACTAACAAAACTAACAAAACTAACAAAACTTACAAAACCATAATAACTAACAAAACTAACATAACTAACAAAACTAACAAAACATTAATAACTAACAAAACTAACAAAACTTACATAACTAACAAAACTAACAAAACATTAATAACTAAGATAACTAACAAAACTAACAAAATTAACAAAACTAACAAAACTAACAAAACTAACAAAACTAACGTAACTAACAAAACTAACAAAACTAACAAAACTAACAAAACATTAATAACTAACAAAACTAACAAAACTAACAAAACTTACATAACTAACAAAACTAACAAAACATTAATAACTAAGATAACCAACAAAACTAACAAAATTAACAAAACTAACAAAACTAACAAAACTAACAAAACTAACAAAACTAACGTAACTAACAAAACTAACAAAACTAACAAAACTAACGTAACTAACAAAACTAACAAAACTACCAAAATTAACAAAACTAACAAAACTAACAAAACTAACGTAACCAACAAAACTAACAAAACTAACATAACTCAAGGAGTAATGATAGTCTTGTCTTTTTTTCTGCTTCAGTCCAATTCCCTGCTTAATTACTCCTGGTAATCAGTCCTGATAATCACTCCTGGTAATCAGTCCTGGTATCTACTCCTGGTAATCAGTCCTGGTAATCAGTCCTGATAATCAGTCCTGGTAATCAGTCCTGGTAATCACTCCTGGTAATCACTCCTGGTAATCAGTCCTGGTAATCAGTCCTGGTAATCAGTCCTGGTATCTACACCTGGTAATCACTCCTGGTAATCAGTCCTGATAATCAGTCCTGGTATCTACACCTGGTAATTACTCCTGGTAATCCGTCCTGGTAATCCGTCCTGGTATCTACACCTGGTAATTACTCCTGGTAATCAGTCCTGGTAATCAGTCCTGGTATCTACACCTGGTAATTACTCCTGGTAATCAGTCCTGGTAATCAGTCCTGGTATCTACACCTGGTAATTACTCCTGGTAATCAGTCCTATCAAAACCTCCTAACAGATATTTCACATTACAGACAGAAGAGATGGTTTCTCTTTTTAATTACAGAAAAAAACAAGTAGATTCGAAAGGTAATTTCAGAGTTCAACAACAGAGGTAATGTGACAGCTAAATGTATATAATCACAGTGGGTGTGATATAATCACACACACGCACACACCCACACACACACACACACACACACACACACACACACACACACACACAGCCAGAGTGATTGCCCGCGTTGGCCAACCCTGACCTTACCAGTAATATCTCGCCACACAACTGCCCACCCTCTCGCCATTGATATGTCAAATATGTGGTTGGCATGGCAACACTGTGAACCACTGCCTGTCAGTCACGTACCACCATTCAGCATGTCACTTGCCCCCAATCACTGAGACATCTCATCAAACACACACACACACACACACAGACACACACACACACACACACACACACACACACACACAGACACACACACACACACACACACACACACACACACACACACACACACACACACACACACACACACACACACACACACACACACACACACAGGTGTCCGTTCAATCACACCATTCAAATTACTCTCACGTCTCTCAACGCATTGCGGCTGATGATAAAAATAACATTTACATGGTGTATAGTGTTGGTGTGTGGCCTTGTCTCTCCCTGCTGCATACAGGGTGATAGTGTTGTTATTGTTCTGCTTGTTGTGGGTGTAAAAACGATCTCCTAGCTCACTACTGCTGATGTTTGGGTCTACAGAGGAGTGGTGTAATGGGAGCTGATTAACCCTTACAATTCACTTCCAAAAACTGCAAAGTAAGGAGAACTAGGTATGCCTCTGGCTTTAATAAAACACTGGGGAATTAACATACACACTACACACACAGGGTTATGCTGATGCTTAGACTTTCATGACAGTTGTTTTGTTTTGTTTGTGGAGAACAACATTTTACCTAAAGAGTGACATTTGAGGTTCACTTGTTGTTTTGTACCAGACAACAACGCATCATACAGTTTCTGCAAGTAGAAACTGCTACTAGACACAGATCTAAGATCAGCTAACAGTCCATGGTCAAACATCATCAGATTCTCCTCACAACTTAGTTCACCTCTATTTATTGGCAGCTATATTGTGTCTGCTTACAACATGCATTGAGGCAGAGAGAGTCAAGGAAGAGTTGGTCCCCAAGTGAGCATTAAGACCATTGAGATAATACAGAGAAGCAGTAACGCCATGTTGCTTTATCCAGTGGAATAAGGTTATGTCATTTAGCCATGGTATATGAACATCATAATCACCACACGTTGGCCATAGAACTAATGGAGGAGTCCATGCAATTTCACACACACACACACACACACACACACACACACACACACACGTGCACACGTGCACGAACACACACACACACACACACACACACGTGCACGCAAGCACGCACGCACGCACGCACGCACGCACGCACACACACACACACACACACACACACACACACACACACACACACACACACACACACACACACACACACACACACACACACACACTGTTCAGGTAAACTGTAATGACTCTTACAGAAGGAGTGCACACACACTTAGATTTGACCTTACCACGGGAATTATAGGACGGGAGGAGGTAAAAGCAACTCAAGGTGGAGTAAGGAAAACGCAGGCATTTCACGACACCTTTTATATCTGCTGTAAACTGTGTGCGCGAGGAATAAAATTTGATTTGATTTTTGATTCGGGAAAAGAGCCTGCCAATCCATCCAAATAAGCAGCGGCAAAACGTATTGTAAAGTTGACAGATTTGTCATTCATCGTCACAAGGACGTTCCCTATGTGAGATAGGGAAGGTGGAGAGGACAGTACTAAGGTAGGATATAGGGGACAGTACTAAGGTAGGATGTAGGGGAGACAGTAGTAAGGTAGGATGTAGGGGAGAAAGTAGTAATGTAGAATATAGAGGACATAAGTAATGTAGAATATAGAGGACAAAATAATATAGGAGAGACAGTAGTAATGTAGAATATAGAGGACAGTAGTAAGGTAGGATTTAGAGGACAATGGAATATAGGAGAGACAGTAGTAATGTAGAATATAGAGGACAGTACTAAGGTAGGATATAGAGGACAAAAGAATATAGGAGAGACAGTAGTAATGTAGAATATAGAGGACAGTACTAAGGTAGGATATAGAGGACAAAAGAATATAGGAGAGACAGTAGTAATGTAGAATATGGATGGTAGTAAGGAGGGGCTATACAGTTGAAGTCGGATGTTTACATACACTTATTTTGGAGTCATTAGAACTCGCTTTTCTTTTCTTGCTAAAAAACTATATTTTTGCAAGTTGGTTAGGACATCTACTTTGTGCATTACACAAGTAATTTTTCCAAAAATTGTTCACAGACAGATTATTTCAATTATAATTCACTGTATCACAATTCCAGGGGGTCAGAAGTGTACATACCTTAAGTTGATTGTGCAGAAAATTAAGTCATGGCTTTAGAAGCTTCTGATAGGCTAATTGACCTATTTTGAGTCAATTGGAGGTGTGCCTGTGGATGTATTTCAAGGCCTACCTTCAAACTCAGTGCCTGTTTGCTTGACATCATGGGACATTTAAAAAAAATCAGCCAAGACCTCTAAAAACAAATTGTAGACCACAAGTCTGGTTCATCCTTCAGAGCATTTTCCAAATGCCTGAATGTACCACGTTCATCTGTACAATAGTACGCAAGTATAAACACCATGGGACCACGCAGTCGTCTTACCGCTCAGGAAGGAGAGCATTCTGTCATGTACTGTCATGTTGTGTCTTGTCTCTGTCCTTTCCCTTCACCCTGTCTCCCTCTGCTGGTCGTTGTTAGGTTACCTTTTCTCCCCCGCTTTCCCCCAGCTGTTCCTTGTCTCCTCTTGACTACCTCGTCACCCCTTCTCCCACCTGTTCCCCTTTTCCCTCTGATTAGTCCCCTATATCTCTCTCTGTTTTTGTTCCTGTCCTTGTCGGATTCTTGTTTGTTGTGTTTCATGCCTGAACCAGACTGTCGTCATGTTTGCTGTAACCTTGTCTTGTCCTGTCGGAATCTGCCGGTCCGTCTGAGCCTACCTATGTTTGGTAATTAAAGAAGCTCTGTTTAAGTTAATTCGCTTTTGGGTCCTCATTCACGCACCGTAACAGAAGAATCCGACCAAGAATGGACCCAGCGACTTCGGATCCTCTCCACTCAGCCGTCGGGATCCAGGGAGCGATGCTAGGCAGACACGAGCAGGAAGTGTCTGCTGCTCGACATGCCGTTGAGACCCTGGCCACCCAAGTCTCCAACCTCACAGAACAGGTTCACCATCTCCGCCTCGATCCACCGGCCACTTCCAGGGCTTTCGAATCTCCGGAGCCCAGAATCAATAACCCGCCGTGTTACTCTGGGGAGCCCACTGAATGCCGCTCGTTCCTCACCCAGTGTGATATTGTGTTTTCTCTCCAGCCCAACACTTACTCCAGGAGCACTGCTCGTGTCGCCTACGTCATATCTCTCCTTATTGGACGGGCTCGTGAGTGGGGCACGGCAATCTGGGAGGCAAGGGCTGAGTGTACTAACCAGTATCAGGACTTTAAGGAGGAGATGATACGGGTTTTTGATCGATCTGTTTTTGGGGAGGAGGCTTCCAGGGCCCTGTCTTCCCTATGTCAAGGCAATCGATCCATAACAGACTACTCTATTGAGTTTCGCACTCTTGCTGTCTCCAGTGGCTGGAACGAGCCGGCCTTGCTCGCTCGTCTTCTGGAGGGTCTCCGCGCAGAGGTAAAGGATGAGATTCTCTCCCGGGAGGTTCCTTCCAGCGTGGATTCCTTGATTGAACTCGCTATTCGCATTGAGCGACGGGTTGATCTTCGTCACCGAGCTCGTGGAAAGGAGCTCGCGCTCTCCGTCGCCCCCCTCTCCGCATCACTACCATCTTCCTCTGCCGGCTCGGGTGCTGAGCCCATGCAGCTGGGAGGTATCCGCATCTCGACTAAGGAGAGGGAACGGAGAATCACCAACCGCCTCTGTCTCTATTGCGGTTCCGCTGGTCATTTTGTCACTTCATGTCCAGTAAAAGGCCAGAGCTCGTCAGTAAGCGGAGGGCTACTGGTGAGCGCTACTACTCCTGTCTCTCCTTCAAGATCCTGCACTACCTTGTCGGTCCATCTACGCTGGACCGGTTCGTCAGCTTCCTGCAGTGCCTTAATAGACTCTGGGGCGGAGGGCTGTTTTATGGACGAGACCTGGGCTCGGGAACATGACATTCCTCTCAGACAGTTAAAGGAGCCCACGGCCTTGTTCGCCCTGGATGGTAGTCCTCTCCCCAGGATTCAGCGAGAGACGCTACCTTTAACCCTCACTGTTTCTGGTAATCATAGTGAAACCATTTCTTTTTTAATTTTTCGTTCACCTTTTACACCTGTTGTTTTGGGCCATCCCTGGCTAGTTTGTCATAATCCTTCCATTAATTGGTCTAGTAATTCTATCCTCTCCTGGAACGTCTCTTGTCATGTGAAATGTTTAATGTCTGCTATCCCTCCTGTTTCCTCTGTCTCTTCTTCACAGGAGGAGCCTGGTGATTTGACAGGGGTGCCGGAGGAATATCACGATCTGCGCACGGTGTTCAGTCGGTCCAGGGCCACCTCTCTTCCTCCACACCGGTCGTATGATTGTAGTATTGATCTCCTTCCGGGAACCACCCCCCCCCGGGGTAGACTATACTCTCTGTCGGCTCCCGAACGTAAGGCTCTCGAGGATTATTTGTCTGTAGCTCTTGACGCCGGTACCATAGTCCCCTCCTCCTCTCCCGCCGGAGCGGGGTTTTTTTTTGTCAAGAAGAAGGACGGGTCTCTGCGCCCCTGCATAGATTATCGAGGGCTGAATGACATAACAGTGAAGAATCGTTATCCACTTCCTCTTATGTCTTCAGCCTTCGAGATCCTGCAGGGAGCCAGGTTTTTCACTAAGTTGGACCTTCGTAACGCTTACCATCTCGTGCGCATCAGGGAGGGGGACGAGTGGAAGACGGCGTTTAACACTCCGTTAGGGCACTTTGAATACCGGGTTCTTCCTTTCGGCCTCGCTAACGCTCCAGCTGTCTTTCAGGCATTAGTCAATGATGTCCTGAGAGACATGCTGAACATCTTTGTTTTCGTTTACCTTGACGATATCCTGATTTTTTCACCGTCACTTTTTTTCACCGTCACTCCAGATTCATGTTCAGCACGTTCGACGTGTCCTCCAGCGCCTTTTAGAGAATTGTCTTTTTGTGAAGGCTGAGAAGTGCACTTTTCATGCCTCCTCCGTCACATTTCTCGGTTCTGTTATTTCCGCTGAAGGCATTAAGATGGATCCCGCTAAGGTCCAAGCTGTCATTGATTGGCCCGTCCCTAAGTCACGCGTCGAGCTGCAGCGCTTTCTCGGCTTCGCAAACTTCTATCGTCGTTTCATCCGTAATTTCGGTCAGGTGGCAGCTCCTCTCACAGCCCTTACTTCTGTCAAGACGTGCTTTAAGTGGTCCGTTTCCGCCCAGGGAGCTTTTGATCTCCTCAAGAATCGTTTTACATCCGCTCCTATCCTTGTTACACCTGACGTCTCTAGACAGTTCGTTGTCGAGGTTGACGCGTCAGAGGTGGGCGTGGGAGCCATTCTTTCTCAGCGCTCCCTCTCTGACGACAAGGTCCACCCATGCGCGTATTTTTCTCATCGCCTGTCGCCGTCGGAACGTAACTATGATGTGGGTAACCGCGAACTGCTCGCCATCCGGTTAGCCCTAGGCGAATGGCGACAGTGGTTGGAGGGGGCGACCGTTCCTTTTGTCGTTTGGACTGACCATAGGAACCTTGAGTACATCCGTTCTGCCAAACGACTTAATGCGCGTCAGGCGCGTTGGGCGCTGTTTTTCGCTCGTTTCGAGTTCGTGATTTCTTATCGTCCGGGCTCTAAGAACACCAAGCCTGATGCTTTGTCTCGTCTCTTCAGTTCTTCAGTAGCCTCCACTGACCCCGAGGGGATTCTCCCTGAGGGGCGTGTTGTCGGGTTGACTGTCTGGGGAATTGAGAGGCAGGTAAAACAAGCGCTCACTCACACTCCGTCGCCGCGCGCTTGTCCTAGGAACCTTCTTTTCGTTCCCGTTCCTACTCGTCTGGCCGTTCTTCAGTGGGCTCACTCTGCCAAATTAGCCGGCCACCCTGGCGTTCGGGGTACGCTTGCTTCCATTCGCCAGCGTTTTTGGTGGCCCACCCTGGAGCATGACACGCGTCGTTTCGTGGCTGCTTGTTCGGTCTGCGCGCAGACTAAGTCCGGTAACTCTCCTCCTGCCGGCCGTCTCAGGCCGCTTCCTATTCCCTCTCGACCGTGGTCTCACATCGCCTTAGATTTTGTCACCGGACTGCCTTCGTCAGCGGGGAAGACTGTTATTCTTACGGTTGTCGATAGGTTCTCTAAGGCGGCTCATTTCATTCCCCTTGCTAAGCTTCCTTCTGCTAAAGAGACGGCACAAATCATCATCGAGAATGTTTTCAGAATTCATGGCCTTCCGTCAGACGTCGTTTCGGACAGAGGTCCGCAATTCACGTCTCAATTTTGGAGGGAGTTTTGCCGTTTGATTGGGGCTTCCGTCAGTCTCTCTTCCGGCTTTCACCCCCAGTCTAACGGTCAAGCAGAACGGGCCAATCAGACTATTGGTCGCATCTTACGCAGTCTTTCTTTTCGCAACCCTGCGTCTTGGTCAGAACAGCTCCCCTGGGCAGAATACGCCCACAACTCGCTTCCTTCGTCTGCGACCGGGCTATCTCCTTTTCAGAGTAGCCTCGGGTACCAGCCTCCGCTGTTCTCATCTCAGTTCGCCGAGTCCAGCGTCCCCTCCGCTCAGGCTTTTGTCCAACGTTGCGAGCGCACCTGGAAGAGGGTCAGGTCTGCACTTTGCCGTTATAGGACGCAGACTGTGAGGGCTGCTAATAAGCGTAGAACTAAGAGTCCTAGATATTGTCGCGGTCAGAGAGTTTGGCTCTCCACTCAGAACCTTCCCCTTAAGACGGTTTCTCGCAAGTTGACCCCGCGGTTCATTGGTCCGTTCCGTATTTCTCGGGTCATTAATCCTGTCGCAGTTCGACTTCTTCTTCCGCGTTACCTTCGTCGCGTCCACCCGGTCTTCCATGTCTCCTGCATCAAGCCCGTCCTTCGCGCCCCCGCTCGTCTTCCCCCCCCCCCCCATCCTTGTCGAGGGCGCACCCATCTACAGGGTCCGTAGAATTTTGGACATGCGTCCTCGGGGCCGTGGTCACCAGTACCTCGTAGATTGGGAGGGGTACGGTCCTGAGGAGAGGAGTTGGGTTCCCTCTCGGGACGTGCTGGACCGTGCGCTGATCGAGGATTTCCTCCGTTGCCGCCAGGTTTCCTCCTCGAGTGCGCCAGGAGGCGCTCGGTGAGTGGGGGGGTACTGTCATGTACTGTCATGTTGTGTCTTGTCTCTGTCCTTTCCCTTCACCCTGTCTCCCTCTGCTGGTCGTTGTTAGGTTACCTTTTCTCCCCCGCTTTCCCCCAGCTGTTCCTTGTCTCCTCTTGACTACCTCGTCACCCCTTCTCCCACCTGTTCCCCTTTTCCCTCTGATTAGTCCCCTATATCTCTCTCTGTTTTTGTTCCTGTCCTTGTCGGATTCTTGTTTGTTGTGTTTCATGCCTGAACCAGACTGTCGTCATGTTTGCTGTAACCTTGTCTTGTCCTGTCGGAATCTGCCGGTCCGTCTGAGCCTACCTATGTTTGGTAATTAAAGAAGCTCTGTTTAAGTTAATTCGCTTTTGGGTCCTCATTCACGCACCGTAACACATTCTGTCTCCTAGAAATGAACGTACTTTGGTGCGAAAAGTGCAAATCAATCACAGAACAACAGCAAAGGACCTTGTGAAGATGCAAGTATCTATATCCACAGCATAACGAGTCCTATATTGACATAACCTGAAAGGCCACTCAACATGGAAGAAGCCACCACTCCAAAACCGCCATAAAAAGCCAGACTACATTTTGCAACTGCACATGAGGACAAAGATCATACTTTTTGGAGAAATGTCCTCTGCTCTAATTAAACAAAAATATAACTGTTTGGCCATAATGACCATCGTTCTGTTTGGAGGAAAAAGGGGAAGGCTTGCAAGCCGAAGAACACAATCCCAACCGTGAAGCACAGGGTGGCAGCATCATGTTGTGGGGGTGCATTGCTGCAGGAGGGACTGGTGCACTTCACAAAATAGATGTCATCGTGAGGAAGGAAAATTATGTGGATATATTGAAGCAACATCTCAAGACGTCAGTCAGGAAGTTAAAGCTTGGTCGCAAATGGGTCTTCCAAAAGGACAATGACCTCAAGCATACTTCCAAAGTTGTTTCAAAATGGCTTAAGGACAACAAAGTCAAGGTTTTGGAGTGGCCATCACAAAGCACTGACCTCAATCCTATACAAAATCTGTGTGCAGAACTGAAAAAGCGTGTGTGAGCAAGGAGGCCTACAAACCTGACTCAGTTACATCAGCTTTGTCTGGAGGAATGGGCCAAAACTCACCCAGCGTATTGTGGGAAGCTGTTGAAGGCTATCCGAAACTTTTGACCCAAGTTAAACTATTTAAAAATAATGCTACCGAATACTAATTGATTGTATGTAAACTTCTGACCCACTGGAAATGTGATGATTAGAAATAAAATATTATATAAATCTACTATTATTCTGTCATTTTACATTCTTAAAAAAAAATGTGATCCTAACTGACCTAAAACAGGGAATTTTTACTAGGATTAAATGTCAGGAATTGTGAAAAGCTGAGTTTAAATGTATTTGGCTAAGGTGTATGTAAACTTCCGACTTCAACTGTATAGATAGAACTGAGATAGAGCTGCCAAAGGGGGAAGTGTTGCAATCTACTGCAAAGATAGCCTGCAGAGTTCTGTATTACTATCCAAGTCTGTACCCAAACAATTTGAGCTTCTACTTCTAAAAATTCACCTTTCCAGAAACAAGTCTCTCACTGATGCCGCTTGCTATAGACCTCCCTCTGCCCCCAGCTGTGCCCTCGATACCATATGTGAATTGATTGCCCCCCCCCCCCATCTATCTTCTGAGCTCGTGCTACTAGGTGACCTAAACTGGGACATGCTTAATAACACCCCGCCCATCCTACAATCCAAGCTTGATGCCCTCAATCTCACACAATTTTTCAATGAACCTACCAGGTACAACTCCAAATCCGTAAACACGGGCACCCTCAAAGATGTCATCCTAACTAACTCGCCCTCCAAATACACCTCTGCTGTTTTCATTCAAGATCTCAACGATCACTGCCTCATTGCCTGCATCCGTATTGGGTCTGCGACCAAACGACCACCCCTCATCACTGTCAAATGCTCCCTAAAACACTTCTGTCAGCAGGCCTTTCTAATCAACCTGGCCAGGGTATCCTGGAATGACATTGACCTCATCCCGTCAGTAGATGATTCCTGGCTATTCTTTATAAGTGCCTTATTCACCATCTTAAATAAGCATGCCCTATTAAAAAAAAGTCGAAATAGGAATAGATATAGTCCTTTGTTCACTCCAGATCTGTCTGCCCTTGACCAGCACAAAAACATCCTGTGGCGTTCTGCAATAGCATTGAATAGCCCCCGTGATATGCAACTTTTCAGGGAAGTTAGGAACAAATATACACAAGCAGTTAGGAAAGCTAATGCTAGCTTTTTCAAACAGAAATGTGCATGCTGTAATACTAACTCCAAAAAGTTCTGGCACACAGTAAAGTCCATGGAGAATAAGAACACGTTCTCCCAGCTGGCCACTGCTCTGAGGCTAGGAAACACTATCACCACCGATAAATCCACTGTAATTGAGAATTTCAATGAGCATTTCTCTATGGCTGGCCAAGCTTTCCACCTGGCTACCTCTACCCCGGTGAACTGCCCGGCACCCTCCACAGCAACCCGCCAAAGCCCCCACCATTTCTTCTTCACCCAAATCCAGATAGCTGATGTTCTGAAAGAGCTGCAAAATCTGGACCCCTACAAATCAGCCGGGCTAGACAATTTGGACACTCTCTTTCTAAAATTATCTGCCGAAATTGTTGCAACCCCTTTTGCTAGCCTGTTCAAACTCTCTTTCGAATCGTCTGAGATTCCCAAAGATTGGAAAGCTGCCGCGGTCATCCCCCTCTTCAAAGGGGGGGACAATCTAGACCCAAACTGCTGCAGACCTATATCTATCTTACCCTGTCTTTCTAAGGTCTTCGAAAGCCAAGTTATCAAACCGATTACCGACCATTTCGAATCACACCGTACCTTCTCCGCTATGCAGTCTGGTTTCAGAGGTGGTCATGGGTGCACCTCAGCCACGCTCAAGGTCCTAAACGATATCTTAACCGCCATCGATAAAAAACAATACTGTGCAGCCGTATTCATTGACCTGGCCAAGGCTTTCGACTCTGTCATTCAACACATTCTTATTGGCAGATTCGACAGCCTTGGTTTCTCAAATCATTGCCTCGCCTGGTTTACCAACTACTTCTCTGCTAGAGTTTAGTGTGTCAAATCGGAGGGCCTGTTGTCCGGACCTCTGGCAGACTCTATGGGGATGCCACAGGGTTCAACCTCAGGCCGACTCTCTTCTCTGTATCCATCAATATGTTGCTCTTGCTGGTGATTCTCCGGTACACCTCTACACAGACAACACCATTCTGTATACTTCTGGCCCTTCTTCGGACACTGTGTTAACTAACCTCCAGACGAGCTTCAATGCCATACAACTCTCCTTCCTTGGCCTCCAACTGCTCTTAAACGCAAGTAAAACTAAATGCTTGCTATTCAACCGATAACTGCCCGCACCTGCTCGCCAGTCCAGCGTCACTACTCTGGGCGGCTCTGACTTAGAATACGTGGACAACTACAAATACCTAGGTGTCTACTTAGACTGTAAACTCTCCTTCCAGACTCACATTAAGCATCTCCAATCCAAAATTAAATCACGCGCTCCAGCAGATATATCTCACTGGTCACCCCCAAAGCCAATTCCTCCTTTGGTCGTCTTTCCTTCCAGTTCTCTGCTGCCAATGATTGGAACAAACTGCAAACATCTCTGAAGCTGGAGACTCATATCTCCCTCACTAGCTTTAAGCACCAGCTGTCAGAGCAGCTCACAGATCACTGCACCTGTACATAGCCCATCTGTAAACAGGCAATATATCTACCTACCTCATCCCCATACAGTATTTATTTATTTATCTTGCTCCTTTGCACCCCAGTATCTCTACTTGCACATTCTTCTTCTGCACATCTACCATTCCAGTGTTTAATTGCTATATTGTAATTACTTCGCCACCATGGCCTATTTATTGCCTTAACTCCCTTATCTTACCTAATTTGCACTCGCTGTATATAGACATTTTGTTTTATTTTGTTATACTGTATTATTGACTGTATGTTTTGTTTATTCCATGCGTAACTATGTGCTGTTGTATGTGTCGAATTGCTATGCTTTATCTTGGCCAGGTCGCAGTTGCAAATGAGAAGTTCTTCTCAACTAGCCTACCTGGTTAAATAAAGGTGTTCTCAACTAGCCTACCTGGTTAAATAAAGGTGAAACAAATTAAATAAAACAAAAAGGATATAGAGGACAGTAGTAAGGTAGGATATAGGGGAGAGGATATAGGTAGGATATAGGGGAGAGGATATAGGTAGGATATAGGGGAGAGGATATAGGATGGATATAGGGGAGAGGATATAGGTAGGATATAGGGGAGAGGATATAGGTAGGATATAGAGGAGACAGTTGTAAGGTAGGATGTAGGGGAGACAGTAGTAAGGTAGGATGTAGGTGAGACAGTAGTAAGGTAGGATGTAGGGGAGACAGTAGTGAGGATGGATATAGGAGAGAGAGTAGTAAGGTAGGATATAGAAGACAGTAGGAAGGTAGGATATAGAGGACAGTAGTAAGGTAGGATATAGAGGGCAGTAGTAAGGTAGGATATAGAGGACAGTAGTAAGGCAGGATATAGAAGACAGTAGGAAGGTAGGATATAGAGGACAGTAGTAAGGTAGGATATAGAGGACAGTAGTAAGGTAGGATATAGAGGACAGTAGTAAGGTAGGATATAGAGGACAGTAGTAAGGTAGGATATAGAGGACAGTAGTAAGGTAGGATATAGAGGACAGTAGTAAGGTAGGATATAGAGGACAGTAGTAAGGTAGGATATAGAGGACAGTGGTGAGGTAGATTATAGGGAGACAGAAGTGAGGTAGGATACAGAGGACAATGGTAGGATGTAGGGGAGACAAAGGGATGAAATCAGGGCTGTAGTATAAAGGGGAGACAGTAGTAAGGATGGATATAGGGGAGAGGATATAGGTAGGATATAGGGGAGAGGATATAGGTAGGATATAGAGGAGACAGTTGTAAGGTAGGATGTAGGGGAGAAAGTAGTAAGGTAGGATGTAGGTGAGACAGTAGTAAGGTAGGATGTAGGGGAGACAGTAGTGAGGATGGATATAGGAGAGAGAGTAGTAAGGTAGGATATAGAAGACAGTAGGAAGGTAGGATATAGAGGACAGTAGTAAGGTAGGATATAGAGGACAGTAGTAAGGTAGGATATAGAGGACAGTAGTAAGGTAGGATATAGAAGACAGTAGGAAGGTAGGATATAGAGGACAGTAGTAAGGTAGGATATAGAGGACAGTAGTAAGGTAGGATATAGAGGACAGTGGTAAGGTAGGATATAGAGGACAGTAGTAAGGTAGGATATAGAGGACAGTAGTAAGGTAGGATATAGAGGACAGTAGTAAGGTAGGATATAGAGGACAGTAGTAAGGTAGGATATAGAAGACAGTAGGAAGGTAGGATATATAAGACAGTAGGAAGGTAGGATATAGAGGACAGTAGTAAGGTAGGATATAGAGGACAGTAGTAAGGTAGGATATAGAGGACAGTGGTGAGGTAGATTATAGGGAGACAGAATTGAGGTAGGATACAGAGGACAATGGTAGGATGTAGGGGAGACAAAGGGATGAAATCAGGGCTGTAGTATAAAGGGGAAACAGTAGTAAGGATGGATATAGGGGAGAGGATATAGGTAGGATATAGGGGAGAGGATATAGGTAGGATATAGAGGAGACAGTTGTAAGGTAGGATGTAGGGGAGACAGTAGTAAGGTAGGATATAGGTGAGACAGTAGTAAGGTAGGATGTAGGGGAGACAGTAGTGAGGATGGATATAGGGGAGACAGTAGTAAGGTAGGATATAGGGGAGACAGTAGTAAGGTAGGATATAGAGGACAGTTGTAAGGTAGGATGTAGGTTGGACAGTAGTGAGGATGGATGTAGGGAAGACAGTAGTGAGGATGGAAATAGGGGAGTCAGTAGTAAGTTAGGATATAGGGGAGACAGTAGAAAGGTAGGCAGTAGGGGAGACAGTAGTGAAGATGTATATAGGGGAGACAGTAGTAAGGTAGGATACAGGGGAGACAGTAGTGAGGATGGATATAGGGGAGACAGTAGTAAGGTAGGATATAGGGGAGACAATAGTAAGGTAGGATGTAGGGGAGACAGTAGTGAGGATAGATATAGGGGAGACAGTAGTAAGGAAGGATATAGGGGACAGTTGTAAGGTAGGATGTAGGGGAGACAGTAGTAGGGTAGGATATAGGGGAGTCAGTAGTGAGGATGGATTTAGGGGAGACAGTAGTGAGGATGGATGTAGGGGAGACAGTAGTAAGGTAGGATATATGGGATAGTAATAAGGTAGTATGTAGGGGAGACAGTAGTGAGGATGGATATCGGGGAGACAGTAGTGAGGATGGATATAGGGGAGACAGTAGTAAGGTAGGATATAGGGGAGACAGTAATAAGGTTCGATGTAGGGGAGACAGTAGTGAGGATGGATATAGGGGAGGCAGTAGTAAGGTAGGATATAGGGGAGACAGTAATAAGGTAGGATGTAGGGGAGACAGTAGTGAGGATGGATATAGGGGAGACAGTAGTGAGGATGGATATAGGGGAGACAGTAGTAAGGTAGGATATAGGGGAGACAGTAGTAAGGTAGGATGTAGGGGAGACAGTAGTGAGGATAGATATAGGGGAGACAGTAGTAAGGTAGGAAGTAGGGGAGACAGTAGTAAGGTAGGATGTAGGGGAGACAGCAGTAAGGTAGGATGTAGGGGAGACAGTAGTGAGGATGGATATAGGGGAGACAAAGGGATGAAATCAGGGCGGTGGCATCTGTGTTGCTGGTGGGGGCTTGGCTGAACCAATGACAGAAAGGCATACAGAGAAACATGTTTCGCTGGGAAAGGTGAGTGGCCACTCGGGAGCTCTGACGCAAGCTCACACACACACACACACACACACACACACACACACACACACACACACTTTCCTCTCCCCATCTCCTTTCCTTCACCTCGTTGATTTAAAAGAACTGAACAGGCAGAACCATATCACTGAAGCCATCCACCATGATCCTTCATCCACAGTAATTAGCCAATGGAGTCATTGAATATCCTGAGCACCAACTGCCTCTGGTCATCTTAGCTACAGTGTATATAGCCAGGTGTTGATGATTAAAGTCGGGCTCTTACCCTGTGTTCCTGTGTGCTCGGTGGCGGTGGCAGCTCAGAGCATAGGAACTTAAATTCTCTGCTGGTTGAAGGGAAGAAAACTGTGAGAGCTGTGTTCCTACAGCCCAGAGCATAGGAACTCAAGGTACATTTCATCCTCTGCTGGGTGAAGGGAAGAACACTGTGCGAGTCGTGTTCCTACATCTGTGACATACAGTTAGTGCCCAGCTCTGCATCTCCCTGCTGGGTAATTTCAACCTCTGCGCATCCCTCCTGAGTCAATCTGGCATTTTCACAACCAGAAAGAGAGAGGGAGGATGAGGAGGAGAGGAGGAGAGGAGGGGAAGGAAAGGGGAAAACACGCTTCCAATAGCTGGAGAAGTGAAAACAGTACAGATCAGTGATGACAGAGAACAGACTTCCTGCCAACCACGCTGAGAAAAACCATAAATATAGGAAGTGTTCTTTCACATCATATGATCATCAGATGTGTTGTCAAGCAAACACTTGGCTGTCACACCGCTGATACCGCTGAATGGGTTTGATGGTGCGTGTATACGTGTGTGTGTGTGTCAGAGTTAATTTAGTCGATGTGTGTGTACATTGTTCCATGTGTGTGTGTGAATCCGTGTGTGTGTTTGTTTGAATCCGTGTGTGTGTGTGTGTGTGTGTGTGTGTGTGTGTGTGTGTGTGTGTGTGTGTGTGTGTGTGTGTGTGTGTGTGTGTGTGTGTGTGTGTGTGTGTCATGTTCTCCCCTGCTCATTATGGCGGGACATTTACCTCTGTGACTAAGCCACAATTACTGACTGGGTATCAAGCTCCACACTCCTTAATCTGTCTGTCAGAGAGATGGAATGACAACAAGCTGAATCTGTCTGTCAGATGGAAGGAATGACAACAAGCAGAATCTGTCTGTCACAGAGAAGGAATGACAACAAGCAGAATCTGTCTGTCACAGAGAAGGAATGACAACAGGCGGAATCTGTCTGTCACAGAGAAGGAATGACAACAAGCGGAATCTGTCACAGAGAAGGAATGACAACAAGCAGAATCTGTCTGTCACAGAGAAGGAATGACAACAAGTGGAATTTGTCTGTCACAGAGAAGGAATGACAACAAGTGGAATCTGTCTGTCACAGAGAAGGAATGACAACAAGCTGTATCTGTCTGTCACAGAGAAGGAATGACAACAAGCTGTATCTGTGTCAGAGAGAACGAATGACAAGTCTCTACTCTTCTCTCCTCTCTCCCTCTTCTCTCTCTCTCTCTCTCTCTCTCTCCTCTCCTCTCCTATCCTCTCCTCTCCTCTCCTACCCTCTCCTCTCTCTTTTCTCTTCTCTCTTCTCTTCTCTTCTGTTCTCTTCTCTTCTCTCCTCTCTCTCTCCTCTCCTCTTCTCTTCTCTTCTCTCCTCATACATTTGGATGAGTTGTCAACTAATGTGAATTTAATGTGAAATCGTAAAAAAAAAATATCACCAGGATATAGGATTTATGTTAAAAGTCGGGTGAAAAATAATAATAATATCTCCCTCTCATAGTCCTTACCTCTCCTTAATATCTCCCTCTCATAGTCCTTACCTCTCTTTAATATCTCAATCTCTCATAGTCCTTACCTCTCCTTAATATCTCCCTCTCATAGTCCTTACCTCTCCTTAATATCTCCCTCTCATAGTCCTTACCTCTCCTTAATATCTCCCTCTCATCGTCCTTACCCCTCTTTAATATCTCCCTCTCATAGTCCTTACCTCTCCTTAATATCTCCCTCAAATAGTCCTTAGCTCTATTTAATATCTACCTCTCGTAGTCCTTAGCTCTATTTAATATCACTCTCTCATAGTGTCACGGTCTTCCTCCTCTTCATCTGAAGAGGAGAGGCGAGAAGGATCGGAGGACCAAAATGCGGCGTGGAATGTGTTCATAGTGAATATTTAATTAAAGAAAGTACTGAACACTGCTGATACAAAAACAATAAACCAATAACGACCGTGAAGCTACAAATGAGACCTGTGCTGACACAAGCAACTAGCATAGACAATCACCCACAAACAAACAGTGCAACCCAGGCTACCTAAGTATGATTCTCAATCAGAGACAACTAATGACACGTGCCTCTGATTGAGAACCATACTAGGCCGAAACATACAACTCCCCAAATCATAGAAAAACAAAACATAGACTGCCCACCCAACTCAAAAAAAAAAGCGATGGAGACAAAGAGAAGCAGGTTCTGATTGGGAGCAGTCACTGGGGCAGCTCTATGTCTCGCTCCCTCTCTCTCCCTCCCATATTCATTCCCTCGTTCTTCCTCTCTTAGGTAAGGACTTCTCTGGCAGAGAAGGAGGGATGAAGACATTAAAAGGAAATTACACTGAGCCCCTCGCAGTGACAGAAGAGGAAGAGAGGATCCGGAACTTCAAACAACTTAAAAAAATACTGGGTTTAACGAAAGAGAGGGGTAGGGATTTGCGCCAGTGAACGATAAGTGAAGAGACTTAAAGTAGACAGAGATTTCTGACTGGCCTTAGACACAGTGGAGATTGTCATTGTGTCGTGAGTATATTAAATGTTCGGTCTGCACTTTTGATGTAAGCTTTCCATTGAAAACCTGGTTTTGGAAGTATAGCATATGTCAACCATGTCTGGACCAACAAGGGGAACATTTAAAATCCCTGCTCATACTGACAGATACAACGACACCTATAGTCACAATCGTCGTCAGGGAAATGACTGGACCAAGGTGCAACAAAAACAAGAAACAACAAAAACGAACGTGAAGCTTGCTAGGGCTATACAGGCCACTAACAAAGACAACCCACAACTAAGGTGGAAAAACAGGCTGCCTAAGTATGA
This sequence comes from Oncorhynchus mykiss, assembly GCF_057628025.1. Classification (NCBI taxonomy): domain Eukaryota; kingdom Metazoa; phylum Chordata; class Actinopteri; order Salmoniformes; family Salmonidae; genus Oncorhynchus; species Oncorhynchus mykiss. The sequence goes on from NC_143048.1 coordinate 40,320,582, forward strand.
TTCCCAATCAGAGACAACGATAGACAGCTGTCTCTGATTGAGAACCATACCCGGCCAAAACATAGAAACAGAAAACATAGAAATAAAGAAACTAGAATGCCCACCCTAGTCAAACCCTGGCCTAACCAAAATAGAGAATAAAAGCCTCTCTATGGCCAGGGCATGGGGACCCTCGCTGGCACCTCTGGAATGGAGGCCGTAGCTGGAGGCTCCGGACTGGAGACCGTCGCGGATCAATACTGGAGGCTTCGTGCCATGGATCATCACCGGAGGCTTCGTGCCATGGCTCATCACCGGAGACTTCGTGCCATGGATCATCACTGGAGTGAGGAGACGTATAGGCAGCCTGGTGTGTGGAGCTGCCACAGGGCTTTCCAGGCTGGGGAGACATACAGGAGGCCTGGTTCTGGGAGCAGGCACCGGATACACTGGGCCGTGGAGGCGCACTGAAGGACTCGAGCATAGAGCCTGCACAACCTGTCCTGGCTGGTTGATTAACTTCGCCCCGCAAATGCGGGGCGCTGGCACAGGATGCACTGGGCTGTGCAGACGCACTGGAGACACAGTGCACAGAGCCGGCGCAGAATACCCTGGGCCGAAGAGACGCACTGGAGGCCAGGCGCGCTGAGCCGGAACCATCCGTCTTGGCTGGAAGACCACTCTAGCCCGTCCAATGCGGGAAGCTGGAATGTAGCGCACCGGGCTGTGAACGCACACTGGAGTCACCGTGCGCTCCACCGCATAACACGGTGCCTGACCAGTTCCACGCCCATCACTGTAGGCACGAGGAGTTGGCTCAGGTCTGAATCCTGACTCTGCCACACTCCCCGTGTGCCTCGCCCAAAGATTTTTTAGGAGTGGCCTCCCGGTCTTTCGTGCCAGCTGTGACCCTGTGTAATCCTGGGCCCTTTATTTCGCTGCCTCCGCCTTCCTTGCTGCTTCCACCTGCTCCCACGGCAGGCATTCCTTTCCCGCCAGGATCTCCTCCCACGTCCAGGATCCTTTCCCATTCAGGATGTCCTCCCATGTCCATTCCTCCAGAAATCGCTGCTCCTCCCGGCCACACCGCTTGGTCCATTTGTGGTGGGTAGTTCTGTCACGAACGTCGTCAGGGAAATGACCGGACCAAGGTGCAGCGTGCTGAGCGTGCATTTCTTCTTATTTTGAATGTCGCCAACAAGAAACAACAAAAACAAACGTGAAGCTTACTAGAGGTATACTGGCCACTAACAAAGTCATCTACCCACAACTAAGGAGGAAAAACAGGCTGCCTAAGTATAATTCCCAATCAGAGACAACGATAGACAGCTGTCCCTGATTGAGAACCATAACCGGCCAAAACATAGAAATAGAAAACATAGAAATAAAGAAACTAGAATGCCCACCCTAGTCACACCCTGGCCTAACCAAAACAGAGAATAAAAGCCTCTCTATGGCCAGGGCGTGACACCTATGCATTTTATATGGATCGATTCAGAGCTCTATTTACCACTCAGATCCAAAATACTTTTTATGTCTTTTTACTTAATACTTAATATGTCTTTTTAAAACAAATTCAGTACTGTTTCCGTAATTGACCTATACCAACGCAGACATTTGTAGAAAGCTTTCACCCATCTGATTTAAATTACAACCTGTCCTTACCAATGTAGATGCATTAGTTTGGCCATATTGAAGAGTCCATATTAAACTTCCAGAGTCATTCCTCATCATGTTTGGTTGTGTTTCACAGTGTGACTACGGAGCCTGCTGGTCCTATTGAATCTCATCATGTTTGGTTGTGTTTCACAGTGTGACTACGAAGCCTGCTGGTCCTATTGAATCTCATCATGTTTGGTTGTGTTTCACAGTGTGACTACAGAGCCTGCTAGTCCTATTGTATTTCCACAGTCATCCTTTACCAAATGTTGATGCATTTTGTTCCTCTATTCATGCACATCTCACTTGGGTGGGTGGGGGGGAGGGGCGTGGCTTTGCTAATAGGAAATCAACACGAGACAACTCTTTTGAACAGAGTCACTTTTTTTGTTTCAACAAATGCCTAAGCTCGATATCAAATCAAGTTTTGATTAAATTGAAATGGATAACAAATCTTTAAGAGAGAAATGAGGGATAATACAAGTGCTCTGTCCCATCTCGTCAAGTTGAGCAGTATGTGTGGTTGTCATGTTCATTTCCATGGAGACATGGCTGAGCAGGAATAAGTGGAGTGGAGAGGCGGAGGGGTAATGTAATTTCCTGTAGTTTAACCTTGAGCAGTGGGGTCTCTTGTTTTAATGGAGTTCTAGATTGCTTTTGCTATCGGACGTAATTGGATAAGTGATAAAACAGACTGTAGCATTGCTATCCTGCTATTAAGCTTTCTCTCAAACACACTTGTGTGTGAACGCTCACACACACACACACACACACACACACACGCAAACGTATAGGGAACTGTGGATTGAACATTTTTTCCATTGAGGATCACAGATGACAATGGTTGTGCTGATAATTATTGAAAAACATTTTTTGACGATAACTGGAGTAATTTTGTTCTGTTCCTCTCTCCTTTATTGTCTCCCTCCATCTAGTCAGAAAGTTTTGGAGTGCTGCCGTGTGAAAACAGAGCAGCCATCTGGTGAGATACAGGGTCACAGAACACCTCTTCCTAGGTAACCTTCACCGGCTGTTGTGTGTGTACCTGGTATCACTGTGTATTTGTTTATGGGTTGTAGAGAGAGAGAGAGAGAGAGAGAGAGAGAGAGAGAGAGAGAGAGACAGACAGACAGACAGACAGACAGACAGACAGACAGACAGACAGACAGACAGACAGACAGACAGACAGACAGACAGACAGACAGACAGACAGTTTCTACTGCTATCTCTCAAACGTGCCAATGCAGCCAGTTCGTTCATTCACCGACTGTGTGTGTGCACGTGTGTGCGTGCATCTCCTGCTCTGATGTCACCAGCCGAAATGGGACATGAAAAGAGCTGTCAGGCGTCACAGTGGGAGGCCTTACGTTTCGGGCATCCAGGGAGATACCTACTTTCACTCAAACCCCGGAACACAGGCTACAGTGCTCTACAGGGAGGAGCCACGTCTGCACACACATCTGCACACACTACACACAACACACTACACACTACACACACACACACACACACACACACAGGAATTGTGTGTCTGTGGCTCTTAAGGGTGGAGACACAGATGCTTTCTCTAGGGAGATGAAAGTTTCAGAGAAGCTTCTCACTAGAGAACTCATTCATCAATCATTCACTGTTTCTTTCTTCCTTCTTTCCTCCAAAGCCAAACATTCTACCGTCCTTTCCTAATTCAGTCATTTCTTCCTTCTCTTCTTTCATTCCATCCCTTCCTTCATTCCTCCTTTACCTTCATTCCTTCATTTCCTTCCTTCCTTCCTTCCTTCATTCCTTCCCTTCCTTCTATTCATTCTATTCCTTCTTCCTTCCCTTCTTTCATTCCATCCCTTCCTTCATTCCTTCCTTTCCTTCATTCCTTCATTTCCTTCCTTCCTTCCTTCATTCCTTCCCCTCCTTCCATCCTTCCTTCCTTCCCTTCCTTCTATTCATTATATTCCTTCTTCCTTCCCTTCATTAATTTCTTCCCTTCCCTCATTCCTTCTCTTCCTTCATTCCTTCCTTATTTCCCTTCCTTCATTCCTACTCTTCCTTCCTTCATTCATTAATTATTTCCTTCCTTCCATTCCTTCCTTCCTTCATTCCTTCTCTTCCTTCATTCCTTCCCTTCCTTCCCTTCCTTTCCTCCTTTCATTCCTTCTTCCTTCCCTTCATTCCCTTCTTCCATTCATTACATCCTTCCTTCCTTCCTTCCTTCCTTCCTTCCTTCCTTCCTTCCTTCCTTCCTTCCTTCCTTCCTTCCTTCCTTCCTTCCTTCCTTCCTTCCTTCCTCGCTTCCTTCATTCCTTCCGTCCGTCCCACTATGTTCTCTGACTACCCCATACCATCCCACTGTGTTCTGACTAGTCCATACTATCCCACTGTGTTCTCTGACTAGTCCATACTATCCCACTGTGTCCTCTGACTACCCCATACTATCCCACTGTGTTCTCTGACTACCCCATACTATCCCACTGTGTTCTCTGTCTACCCCATACTATCCCACTGTGTCCTCTGACTACCCCATACTATCCCACTGTGTTCTCTGACTACTCCATAGTATTGTCTTCATGGTGAAGGAGTTCTGCTCTATTTCCTCTAGTCCTCATCTAACCCTATATAGCTGAACTCAGATAGAGAGTAACCTCATAGGAATGGCCTGGCTATCAGTGAAAAGCAGGGTATTTGACTGTGTAGAGAGTGAAAAGGACGAGCAGCACTTTCTGTAGCTACAAGGCAAAGCTAATTGTGTCTTTTCAGACCAGTGAAAGGAATGATGGAGGAGAGGAGTGTGGCTGAATGAGTCAGTTCAACTCCATCTCTCACTACGTTGAAGATGTGTGAGAGGATTATCAGGGATAACAAGGATGACTGTTATTAGAGAAAGACCCTTATTTAAAAAGTCAGAGAGAGATGGAGGGAGCATCTGGTCTGATTGTTTTAAAGGACTGAAGATATGTGAGTGCAGCTCATTGTGTGGTTTGGTTGATTCTGCACACGTCCTTGAGCCAGTTAGGATTCTGAAGTGTCACAAACTTAGCTGAAGAAAGCGTCATGAAATGTTATGTGGATGAAAAATAAAGAAAGGATGAGGTGGTACCTGAAGGCTGGCAGAGAGCTGCCGAGGGGAGATGATGAGTAACCTTGTCTGAGCCCTGAAGACTTTAGTTGGCTCCCAGAGATAATACCACGGCTTAAGATAAGTGTCACGCTGTGACCTCACCTTCCATGACTCGTCTGCTTTGAATTATAAACTGGGTGGTTCGAGCCCTGAATGCTGAATGGCTGACAGCCGTGGTATATCAGGCCATATACCACGGGTATGACAAAACATCTATTTTTACTGCTCGAATTACGTTGGTAACCAGTTAATAATAGCAATAAGGCACAAGGGGGTTTGTGGTATATGGTCAATATACCACGGCTAAGGGCTGTGTCCAGGGACTCCTTTGCTTTGCGTCGTGCCTAAGAACAGCCCTTAGCCGTGGTATATTGGCCATATACCACACCCCCTCGTGCCTAAGAACAGCCCTTAGCCGTGGTATATTGACCATATACCACACCCCCTCGTGCCTTATTGCTTAATTATAAACTGCCGTCAAAGCATCACTATATTGGCTACATGAGTAATACTAGACAAACATTATCACTACAAAGAGTTTAGTGTGAAGGCCTATTATAGCTAATGATTCCCTTTGAAAGGCATTCAAATGGTTTGTGGGAATTACTACCAGTTTTTTAAGAGTCGCCTGGTAGAGAAGGAAAAAACTCTATTATAATAATGTACATCTTTGCAAGTGTATGAACACGACTAACAAAACATATTCGCTCAGAAAATCCTTCACAGAGGCGTAAAATTGATGTTATTAACTTCCTAATGAAACAGAGGCGCTCTGGGAGAGAGGGGGAGAGAGGGGGAGGGGGCGCTCTGGGAAAGAGGGGGAGGGGGTGGGCTCTGGTGGAGACGGGAGGGGGTGAACTGGGTGCTGGGAGAGAGAGGATGGTTGGGGTATTTCATATGAAAGAAAGGAACAAACAAATGAACGAGAGATGGAACAAACAGAAAAACAAAACCAGAAACAACACCCGACATCAAAGACTGGTTAATGAGGACCAGGCATCTCCTCGCCGTGGAAACTACAGGCCCCAGTTACACAAACAAAACAGCCCTCTGTCCCAAACATAATCACAGATTATCCATCCTGCAATGACGCTCACACACACACACACACACACACACACACACACACACACACACGCACACATACACACACATAAACACAGACATTTGGATAAACATACACATCAAGACACACACACACAGACACACACACACACCCACACACACACACATAAACACATAAACATAAACATACACATCAAGACACACACACACACAGACACACATACACACACACATAGACAGACAGACAGACAGACAGACAGACAGACAGACAGACAGACAGACAGACAGATACACACACACACACAGACACAGGGGAAATATGTTAGTGGTTTGGTAACCTCTGTGTGAAAGCCTGACTCGTTAGGACGGATTAATGTGGAGGGATAAAAGACACCAGTCCAATAACCCTTCCTATCCTACTCTCCAATCCTCTCCTTTATGGAATATACACACGGACGCGCACGCAGCCAGACACACACACACACACACACACACACACACACACACACACACACACACACACACACACACACACACACACACACTTCTATCCACTACGTTCTTTTGAAGAGAAATTCCTTGAGGAAATATTCTCCAATCCAGCCCGGAATCTCTCCCCTTAATGTATCATTCACTCTAAAAACATTACCTCATCTCTCTCACTCTCTGCCAGTTGTGTTCTGTTTTCTTGTCAATTCAATATCTGTTGAGTAGCAGAGTAGCTCCTCAACAAGCTCTCACATACTCACTGTAGAATCCAACGTTTGTCCATATAAACGTCAGATTTCAGATTAGGGCTCGCAGCCTAGTCTATGTCCCTGTTGAGTCTGTTCTGATGTTTGGAGAAGTGCTAATGTCATCTACCACACACACACACACACAACAACAACACACACAAACAACCCAGGACACACACACACAACTACAAACACACACAACCACACGCACACACAACCACGCATACACACACACAGCCACATAAACACAACAACACACACATACACAACCAGACACACACATACACAACCACACACAAACACAACCAGACACAAAGACAACTACATACACACACATATACACAACCAGACACACATACACAACCACACTCAAAAACAAAAACACACACAACCACACACAACCAGACACAAACACAATCACACACACACATAACCACACACAAACACACATGCAACCAGACACAAACACAACCACAAACACACTCACAACCAGACACATAACACAAACAGACACACACACCTCCACACACAACCAGACACAAACACAACCCCAACCACACACAACCAAACACACACAACATCACACAAACGCAAACTCAAACACACACAAACAAACAACCAGACACACACACACAAACACACACACACACACACACACACACACACACACACACAAAACCAGTAACACACACACACAACCAGACACACACACAACCAGACACAACCAGACACACACACAACCAAACACACACACGCAACCAGACACACACGCAACCAGACACATGCAACCACTAACACACACAGCCACCCACAACCAGACACACACACAACCACACACACACACACACACACACACACACACACACACACACACACACACAATCACACACACACAACCACACACACACAACCAGACACACACACACACATACAACCACACACACACACACAACTACACACACACACAACCACACACACAACCAGACACAAACACAAACACACACACAACCAGACACACACGCTACCACACTAAATCACACACACACACAACCACACACACACACACACAACCAGACACACACACACACACATACAACCACACACACACACACACAACTACACACACACACAACCACACACACAACCAGACACAAACACAAACACACACACAACCAGACACACACGCTACCACACTAAATCACACACACAACCAACCACAGCCTCACAGGAACAAGGTGTTTTACACAATGACTCATCCAATCATTGTATTGTTAGGAATATACTTTTAAAGCTTTTTAACACTGCGTAATGCCACAACCAGACTGATAAATAGTGATAGAGACTGTGTGTCTGTCTTCATTCGTACGTCATTGCATACAGTATGATGTACGTATGAGTAAGATTGACCATGTAGATGTGTTTAACTATACTTGTGGTGTTAGTCCCCACTAGGTAAAATGCTATGTCTAGTGGGTTTAGGGTTAAGGTTAGAATTAGTGTTAGGATTAGGGTTAAGGTTCAAATTAGTGTTAGGATTAGGGTTTAGGTTAGAATTAGTGTTAGGTTTAGAATTAGAATTAGGATTAGGGTTAAGGTTAGAATTAGTGTTAGGTTTAGAATTAGAATTAGGTTTAGGTTTAGGGTTAAGGTTAGAATTTGTGTTAGTTTTAGAATTAGATTTAGGGTTAAGGTTAGAATTAGTGTTAGGTTAAGAATTAGAATTAGGATTAGGGTTAAAGTTAGATTTAGTGTTAGGTTTAGAATTAGAATTAGGTTTAGGTTTAGGATTAGGGTTATGGTTAGATGCTAGGGTTAGTTTTGTGGATAGGGTTAAGATGAGCTTTTTGGGTATATCACACACTGCTGTTGAGTAGCAAGGGGAAAGTAATTTTGCTTTGAAAGTTTATATCCATGCTTTTGAGAAAATGGCCCTTGAATGTTTTGGTAAACCTACTGGCGAGCTCTTCTTTGTTTACGCAATAGCGTTCACACCTTCTTAAACCTTAGCTCCACCGATCTCTTTAAGGATTCACGTGAGACCACACTCTAAACAGAGTGAGTAAGGGAGTGCAGTAAACAGCCAAAGATTTGAAGACTACAAGTGGTGAAAGTAGTTCCAAAAAGTAGTCTTAAAAAATACACTTTATCTAGTCCTTGGCCTAAATCCTAATCGGACTTTGACGAAGTTCATGTTCTTCATCACAAAACTGTTTCCGGTTAACATATACTATATTAAATAACATCTAATTTAATTTGTCACATGCACAGGATAGAGTGAAATGATTACTTGCATATGTGCATAGTAGTAAAAATATAAAGGTGACCAGATAAAAATATTGTATAAAAATTGCATAATTATTAGATGATGCTTACCCAGAAACACTTGTCTAAATTGATGGGTCATGTGTAAGACATGCTCTAACTATTACCCAGACCAATTTGGTGAATGTCTTTTTTTAGACATAGCTAGCTAGCTAGCGAAACAATTAACTATAATCCAAGCCCATAGATACAGTACAAATGGATTGTCATAGCTAGCCACCATGCATTAAATGCTGCAGTATCAATCTGCAGATAGCTAAAGCTAACCAACTAGGTTCAATGTTATCTAGCTAGCTAACATTAGGTTATACCTAGCAGTGCAAATGGATTTCTGAGATACAAATAATATTTCTATACAGATTATACGCCCAATTTTTCAGTTTTTGATTTGTTAAAAAAGTTTGAAATATCCAATAAATGTTGTTCCACTTCATGATTGTGTCCCACTTGTTGTTGAATCTTCACAAAAAAATACAGTTTTATATCTTTATGTTTGAAGCCTGAAATGTGGCAAAAGGTCGCAAAGTTCAAGGGGGCCGAATACTTTCGCAAGGCACTGTAAATAGACCATAGTGGTGAAATAATTACAATTTAGCAATAAACACTGGAGTGAAGATGAATGTGCATTTAGAGATACTGGGGTGCAAAGGGGTGCAAAGGAGCAAAAAAACAAAAAACATTATGGGGATGAGCTGGTTGGGTGGGCTATATACTGATGGGCTATGTACAGGTGCAATGATCGGTAAGCTGCTCTGACAGCTGATGCCTAAAGTTAGTGATGGAGATATAAGTCTCCAGCTTCAGTGATTTTTGCAATTCGTTCCAGTCATTGGCAGCAGAGAACTGGAAGGAAAGATGAACAAAGGAGGAATTGGCGTTGGGGTGACCAGTGAGATATACCTGCTGGAGTGCATGCTACGAGTTGGTGCTTCTATGGTGACCAGTGAGCTTAGATAAGGCGGGGCTTTACCTAGCAAAGACTTATAGATGACCTGGAGCCAGTGGGTTTGGCAACAAATATGAAGTGAGGGCCAACCAATGAGAGCATACAGGTCGCAGTGGTGGGTAGTATATGGGGCTTTGGTGACGAAACAGATGGCACTGTGATAGACTACATCCAATTTGCTGAGTAGAGTGTTAGAGGCTATTTTGTAAATGACTTCGCCGAAGTCAAGGATTGGTAGGATAGTCAGTTTTACGAGGGTTTGGTAGCATATGTGAAGGTTGCTTTGGTGCAAAATATGAAGATGATTCCAGATTTAATTTTGGATTGGAGATGCTTAATGTGAGTCTGGAAGGAGAGTTTACGGTCTAAGCAGACACCTAGGTATTTGTAGTTGTCCACGTATTCTAAGTCAGAACCGTCCAAAGTAGTGATGTTAGACGGACGGAAGGGTGCGGGCAGCAATTGGTTGAAGAGCATGCATTTAGCTTTGCTTGCATTTAAGATCAGTTGGATGCCACGGAAGGAGTGTTCTATGGCATTGAAGCTCGTCTTGAGGTTTGTTGACTTCATGGATATAGGGGCCCTCTTTTAATTATTGGATAAAAAAACGTTCCCGTTTTAAGCGCGATATTTTGTCACGAAAAGATGCTCGACTATGCATATAATTGACAGCTTTGGAAAGAAAACACTCTGACGTTTCCAAATCTGCAAAGATATTGTCTGTGAGTGCCACAGAACTGATGCTACAGGCGAAACCAAGTTGACATTTCAAACAGGAAGTGCCCCAGATTTTGAAGGTGCTGTGCTTCAATGAGTCCTTATATGGCTGTGTATGGGTCACGAATGAGCTTAGACTTTCTGTCGTTTCCCCATAGTGTCGACAGCATTGTGACGTATTTGTAGGCACATCATTGGAAGATTGACCATTTTACACTACATATATCAGGTGGTTGCTTGGTGTCCTCCGTCGCAATTATTGCGTAATCTCCAGCTGCAAGTGTTTGCTTCCGAGGAGAAACCCAACTGCCACAAATGATTTATCATCGAATAGATATGTGAAAACACATTGAGGATTGATTCTAAACAACGTCTGCCATGTTTCTGTCGATATTATGGAGTTCATTTGGAAAAAAGTTTGGCGTTGTAATGACTGAATTTTCGTTTTTTTTCTTAGCCAAACGTGATGAACAAAACGGAGCGATTTCTCCTACACAAATAATATTTTGGGAAAAATGAACATTTGCTATCTAACTGAGAGTCTCCTCATTGAAAACATCCCAAGTTCTTCAAAGGTAAATTATTTTATTTTAATGCTTTTCTTGTTTTTGTGAAAATGTTGCCTGCTGAATGCTAGGCTTAATGCTATGCTAGCTATCAATACTCTTACACAAATGCTTGTGTAGCTATGGTTGAAAAGCATATTTTGAAAATCTGAGATGACAGTGTTGTTAACAAAAGGCTAAGCTTGTGAGTGAATATATGTACCTGAGGTTTGATTATAAATGTTGTTTGACTTGTTTGGATAAGTTTATTGGTAATGTTCTGGATTCATTTTGTATGCATTTTGAAGGAGGGAAGCTGGTGGATTATTGATTGAAGCGCGCCAGCTAAACTGAGTTTTTTTGGATATTAAGAAGGACTTTATCGAACAAAATTACCATTTGTGATGTAACTGGGACCTTTTGGAGTGCCAACAGAAGAAGATCTTCAAAGGTAAGGCATTTATTATATAGCTATTTCTGACTTTCTCGTCGCACCTGCCTTGTTGATACATGTGTTTCATGTTTTTGTATGCAGGGTGCTGTCCTCAGATAATGGCATGGTGAGTTTTGTTGAGGGGTGTTAAGCATATCCAATTTCAAGTCACCTAACAGTACAATCTCTGAAGATAAATGGGGGGCAATTAATTCACACATGGTGTCCAGGGCAGAGTTGGGGGCTGAGGGGGTCTATAACAAGGGGTAACAGAGAGAGACTTATTTTTGCAAAGGTGGATTTTTAAAAGTAGAAGCTCAAACTGTTTGGGCACAGACCTGGATGGCATGACAGAACTCTGCAGGCTATCTCTGCAGTAGATTGCAACTCCACCCCTTCAGCAGTTCTATCTTGGTGGAAAATGTTGTAGTTGGGGATGGACATTTCAGAATTTTTTGTGGCCTTCCTAAGCCAGGATTCAGACATGGCTAGGACATCAGGGTTGGTAGAGTGTGCTAAAGCAGTGAATAAAACAAAGGGAGGAGGCTTCTGATGTTAACAAGCATGAAACCAAGTATTTTACGGTTACAGCTATCAACAAATGATAGTGCCTGGGGAGTAGGAGTGGAATTGGGGATACAGGGCCTGGGTTAACCTCTACATCCCCAGAGGAACAGCGGATGAGTAGAAAAAGGGTATGGCTAAAGGCTATAAGAACTGGTCATCTAGTGCGTTGGGGACAGAGAATAAAAGGAGCAGATTTCTGGGAGTGGTAGAATAGATTCAACAAGTTAAGCCAGGTGAGGTCTCTGCATGTGTGTGGGGTGGGACAAAAGAGCTATCTAAGGCATTTTGACTGGAGGCTCTACAGTGAAATAATACGGTAAAAACTTGCCAAGACATCAGTAGACAAGGCATATTGACATTAGAGAGAGGCATAAAGCAATCACAGGTGTTGATCAGGAGAGCTAAGACAACATTGGGTAAATGGCGATGAATTGGCAGAGAGGGTCAGTTAGGTAGATACAGGACCTGAGTTCGGGGCTCGGGCCGACAGGTAATCAAAATGAGGTACCGTGTTATTGAAACAGTCCTGAAACAGGGGCATCAGCTGTGTAGACGAGGGATCATAGGGTCAAAAGAGCAGCAAAAGGTGAGTCAGTCACTACTACGCTAGGCGAGCAGGGGACACAGCCTTCAGAAAAGCTTGCGGGCCAGGGCTAGTAGCTGGTTCTTCGGCAACATCGTAACAGAATTGCCTGTTGATACCACATCGGGCGATCAAGTCTGCAGTCCAGTCATGATGGATCGGCAGGGCTCTGTGTTGACAATAAAGGGTCCAGGCCAATTGGCAAAGGAGGTATTGTAGCCTGAGAAGTAGCTGGTATATGGGCCTAGCTTGAGGCTAGCTCAAGGCTAGCTGGTGCTTGCTTTGGGACAGAGGCGTTAGCTAACAATAACCACTTGTTTGCAGCTAGCTAGCTGCAATGATCCAGAGTAATGATCCGGTGTAATGATCGAGAGTAATGATCCGGTGTAATGATCCAGAGTGGCAGGAATCCGGTGATATGGTAGAGAGAAGCAGTCCGACATGCTCTGGGTTGATAATGTGCTGTGCAGACTGGCAGGTGTTGTCCAAACTAAGGCTGGCTGATGATGTGGAAAAAAGATGAGGATCGCTAGCCGTGGCTCACAAAGACTAGTAGCTAGTTAGCTGGCTAGCTCCTGATGGAAGTTCCAGTTATAAGGAATAAAAATATCAGATCCGTACGACATTAGGTGAGGCTGGTTGCAGGGAAGTATACAGTCGTGGTCAAAAATTTTGAGATAACACAAACATTCATTTTCACAAAGTTGCCTCAGTTTGTATGATGGCAATTTGTATATACTCCAGAATGTTATAAAGAGTGATCAGATGAGTTGCAATTAATTGCAAAGTCCCTCTTTGCCATGCAAATTAACTGAATCCCCAAAAAACATTTTCACTGCATTTCAGCCCTGCCAGAAAAAGACCAGCTGACATCATGTCAGTGATTCTCTCATTAACACAGGTGTGAGTGTTGACAAGGACAAGGCTGGAGATCACTCTGTCATGCTGATTGAGTTCAAATAACAGACTGGAAGGAGGGTGGTGGTTGGAATCATTGTTCTTCCACTGTCAGCCATGGTTACCTGCAAGGAAACGCGTGCCGTCATCATTGCTTTACACAAAAAGGGCTTCACAGGCAAGGATATTGCTGCCAGTAAGATTGCACGTAAATCAACCATTTATCGGATCATCAAGAACTTCAAGGAGAGCGGTTCAATTGTTGTGAAGAAGGCTTCAGGGTGCCCCAGAAAGGTTAGCAAGCTCCAGGACCTAAATTTGATTCAGCTGCAGTATGGCGGCTTCACCAGTACAGAGCTTGCTCAGGATTTGCAGCAGGCAGGTGTGAGTGCATCTGCACAGTGAGGCAAATACTTTTGGAGGATGGCCTGGGGTCAAGAAGGGCAGCAAAGAAGCTACTTCTCTCCAGGAAAAACATCAGGGACAGACTGATATTCTTCAAAAGGTACAGGGATTGGACTGCTGAGGACTGGGGTGAAGTCATTTTCTCTGATGAATCCCCTTTCCGAAAAAAGCTTGTCCGGAGAAGACAAGGTGAGCGCTACCATCAGTCCTGTGTCATGCCAACAGTAAAGCATCCTGTGACCATTCATGTGTGGGGTTGCTTGTCAGCCAAGGGAGTGGGCTCACTCACAATATTGCCTATGAACACAGCCATGAATAAAGAATGGTACCAACACATCCTCCGAGAGCAACTTCTCCCAACCATCCAGGAACAGTTTGGTGATGAACAATGCCTTTTCCAGCATGATGGAGCACCTTGCCATAAGGCAAAGTGAATACTAAGTTGCTCGGGGAACAAAACTTCGATATTTTGGGTCCACTGCCAGGAAACTCCCCAGACCTTAATCCCATTGAGAACTTGTGGTCAATCCTCAATAGGCAGGTGGACAAACAAAAACCCACAAATTCTCACAAACTCCAAGCATTGATTATGCAAGAATGGGCTGCCATCAGTCAGGATGTGGCCCAGAAGTTAATTGATAGCATGCCAGGGTGGATTGCATATGTCTTGAAAAAGAAGGGTCAACACTGCAAATATGGACTCTTTGCCTCAACTTCATGTAAATGTCAATAAAAGCCTTTGACACTTATGAAATGCTTGTAATTATACTTCAGTATTCCATAGTAACATTTGACGAAAATATCTAAAGACACTGAAGCAGCAAACTTTGTGAAAATTTGTATTTGTGTCATTCTCAAAACTTTTGGCCATGACTGTATTTACTTCGTAGATAGAAAGTGAGATTGAAGATATATACAAAAAAGACTGTCTATTTACACGAGATGAGACAGGGGAGGGGATAAGACAAAGAGAGCTACACACGTCCTACTGCAGCGCCATCTCGGAAAAAAGTAATGTGTTGTAGGAGGATGGGTGACATGGGGAGAAAATGTAGAGAAGGGAGAAGGCAGTCATCCCCAGCGTCTGGTTCTATTGCCTCCCTTTGTTTCTCCCCTCTCCTCACCTGTCTCCCCCACCAGGGAGGTAATGTGGTGTGAAGTATGTACTTAAAGCCTTCCTCAGGTACACCCATAAAATGAGTAAATGACTCTGTGCACCTGTGTGTGAAGAAGACAGATTGTGTGTGTTGATGTGCTTGTTTGAATGTATGTGTACAGCACAGGAGAACGGTGATACCTTCATTGGGGAGGAAAAGCTCATAGTAATGGCTGGAATGGAATACATGGAATGGTTTCAAATATATCAAACATTTGGTTTCTGTACAGTGCCTTGCGAAAGTATTCGGCCCCCAAGAACTTTGCGACCTTTTGCCACATTTCAGGCTTCAAACATAAAGATATAAAACTGTATTTTTTTGTGAAGAATCAACAAGTGGGACACAATCATGAAGTGGAACGACATTTATTGGATATTTCAAACTTTTTTAACAAATCAAAAACTGAAAAATTGGGCGTGCAAAATCATTCATCTCTGAATGATCCAATGTTGACCTAAATGACTAATGATGATAAATACAATCCACCTGTGTGTAATCAAGTCTCCGTATAAATGCACCTGCACTGTGATAGTCTCAGAGGTCCGTTAAAAGCGCAGAGAGCATCATGAAGAACAAGGAACACACCAGGCAGGTCCGAGATACTGTTGTGAAGAAGTTTAAAGCCGGATTTGGATACAAAAAGATTTCCCAAGCTTTAAACATCCCAAGGAGCACTGTGCAAGCGATAATATTGAAATGGGAGTATCAGAGCACTGCAAATCTACCAAGACCTGGCCGTCCCTCTAAACTTTCAGCACATACAAGGCTGAAGACTGATCAGAGATGCAGCCAAGAGGCCCATGATCACTCTGGATGAACTGCAGAGATCTACAGCTGAGGTGGGAGACTCTGTCCATAGGACAACAATCAGTCGTATATTGCACAAATCTGGCCTTTATGGAAGAGTGGCAAGAAGAAAGCCATTTCTTAAAGATATCCATAAAAAGTGTTGTTTAAAGTTTGCCACAAGCCACCTGGGAGACACACCAAACATGTGGAAGAAGGTGCTCTGGTCAGATGAAACCAAAATTGAACTTTTTGGCAACAATGCAAAACGTTATGTTTGGCGTAAAAGCAACACAGCTCATCACCCTGAACACACCATCCCCACTGTCAAACGTGGTGGTGGCAGCATCATGGTTTGGGCTTGCTTTTCTTCAGCAGGGACAGGGAAGATGGTTAAAATTGATGGGAAGATGGATGGAGCCAAATACAGGACCATTCTGGAAGAAAACCTGATGGAGTCTGCAAAAGACCTGAGACTGGGACGGAGATTTGTCTTCCAACAAGACAATGATCCAAAACATAAAGCAAAATCTACAATGGAATGGTTCAAAAATAAACATATCCAGGTGTTAGAATGGCCAAGTCAAAGTCCAGACCTGAATCCAATCGAGAATCTGTGGAAAGAACTGAAAACTGCTGTTCACAAATGCTCTCCATCCATCCAACCTCACTGAGCTCGAGCTGTTTTGCAAGGAGGAATGGGAAAAAATGTCAGTCTCTCGATGTGCAAAACTGATAGAGACATACCCCAAGCGACTTACAGCTGTAATCGCAGCAAAAGGTGGCGATACAAAGTATTAACTTAAGGCGGCTGAATAATTTTGCACGGCCAATTTTTCAGTTTTTGATTTGTTAAAAAAGTTTGAAATATCCAATAAATGTCGTTCCACTTCATGATTGTGTCCCACTTGTTGTTGATTCTTCACAAAAAAATACAGTTTTATATCTTTATGTTTGAAGCCTGAAATGTGGCAAAAGGTCGCAAAGTTCTTGGGGGCCGAATACACTTGGGGGCACTGTAAGAACCGACGCTGGAGATGAGAAGCAGGTACAGAGAGTGAACATTTAAAATACACAGCCATGGAACAGGACAGGAACAGCTTCAAAACCGTGTAACAAAACGACAAATGACAATTAATGCTGAAGCGTGGAAGAGAGCTGGGGAACATACAGATATAGGAGGAGGAAGGAGGAAATAACACAGGTGTCCATGTGAGTGCAATGGATTGCTGATGTTCTTGACCTGGGAAACAGGTGTGTGTAATGATGGTGGCAGGAGTGCGTAGCGCTGGGCAGCCTGGCGCCCTTGAGTGCCAGGGGGGAGAGAGGGAGCAGGCACGCTAGTACCCCCCCTCTAGGGGCGCCACCCGGTGTCCCACCTGGGTGAGCCTGACAGACCGGCCAAGGCATGGGTGCTGGACAAGCTGGCTGGAGCTTAGAAGCCCGACAAACCGGCTGAGGTGTGGGAGCCTGGCGAACCGGCTGAGGTGTGGGAGCCCGGCGAACCGGCTGAGGTGTGGGAGCCCGGCAAACCGGCTGAGGTGTGGGAGCCTGGCAAATTGTCTGAGGTGTGGGAGCCTGGCAAACCGGCTGAGGTGTGGGAGCCAGGCAAACCGGCTGAGGTGTGGGAGCCTGGCGAACCGGCTGGGGTGTGGGAGTCTGGCAAACCGGCTAAGGTGTGGGAGTCTGGCAAACCGGCTAAGGTGTGGGAGTCTGGCAAACCAGCTGAGGTGTGTGAGCCTGGCGAACCGGCTGAGGTGTGGGAGTCTGGCAAACCGGCTGAGGTGTGGGAGTCTGGCAAACCGGCTGAGGTGTGGGAGCCTGGCAAACCGGCTGAGGTGTGGGAGCCTGACGATCCGGCTGAGGTGTGGGAGCCTGACGATCCCGCTGGGGATACTTATTTCCAGACACACTCACAAATACAAACACATCATGAATGCTCATCTCCAGGCTGCCAGGAGAGGACAGGAGAGGACATGACAGGACAGGAGAGGACAGTAGAGGACAGGAGAGGACATGACAGGACAGGATGGGGACAGGAGAGGACAAGGTAGGACAGGATAGGACAGTATAGGACAGGACAGGAGGATAGGAGAGAACAGGAGAGGACAGGACAGGAGAGGACAGGACAGTAGAGGACAGGACAGGAGGACAGGAGAGAACAGGAGAGGACAGAACAGGAGAGGACAGAACAAGAGCAGTGACCCAATTCTAATCTGAACTCCCACTTCCTATCACTAGTCACTTGATGACTCCCTGTCAGCGATCTGAAATGGACTGTACAGGCCTTCTGGCCAACTGGCATAATAGGGCTAGGCGTCCCGCTCGCAGGACAACTTCCAGTGAAACTGGAGGGCGCGCAATTCAAATAAAAAATCATTAAAATTATGGATATTAAACATGCAGGTACATACAAGTGTCTTATATTGGTTGAAAGTGTAAATTCTTGTTAATCAAACTGCACTGTCCTATTTACAGTAGCCATTACAGAAAAAGCATACCACAGGTTTCATAAACTCACAAATAGCGAAAAAATATTCACTTACTTTTTGAAAATCTTCCTCTGATTTGTCATCCAAAGGGTCCCAGCTATAACATGTAGTGTCGTTTTGTTAGATAAAATCCTTCTTCATATCCAAAAAAGTCGGTTTAGATGAAGCCATCGATTTGAGTAATCCACTCGTTCAAGTGCAGAGAAAGGAATTCAAAAATCTAACAAGTCAAAATATGTTTCTATTGACTCCTCAGATACCCTAAAATGTAATCAAACTATAATATTTAATACGGAAAGAAGTATGTTGAATAGGAAACCAATATTGGCAGGTGTGTCTTGTCTTCATCGCACGCCCGAACATGAATTTCCAAGAGTGTGTCCCAGTACTAAAACTCATATTCCTTACTTATTTTGGAAGAAACAAGCCTGGAACCATTGTAAGAACATTCTGGTTGGTTTTTCGTTAGATTTTCTCATACCATATCTATTGTGTTATAGTTTCCTACATTATTTTAACATTTCTACAAACTGCAAAGTGTTTTCTTTCCAGTAGTAACAATTATATGCATATCCTGGCTTCAGGGCCTGAGGTACAGACAGTGTACTTTGGGCACGTCATCAGGTGGAAAATTAGAAAAAAGGGCCCTAGCCTGAAGAAGTTTTGATCCAGTACCATGCCTACTGTCATACTGACTGTGGTAGTACTTCACCACTGACCTCAGTCCCTGGTAATACTGACCTCAGTCCCTGGTAATACTGACCTCAGTCCCTGGTAATACTGACCTCAGTCCCTGGTAATGCTGACTGTAGGTCTGCTTCACCACTGACCTCAGTCCATGGCACACCTGGTTACCTCTCTTATACAACCATTCCACCTATTCTCAACCAAGACACAAAGGCCTGTACTCTACCCCACCTTACTACTTCTTCAGCTCCCCCACTCCTTTTCCAGTAACTTCTCCTCATCTCATCCCCTTCTGTCCCTGTCTTCCTCAGCCTAGATACTGTATGTTCATCCCAGGCACGAAGAGAAATTATAAATCGCTATCGGTCACCAATGAAAAATACATTAAGAACATTAAGATTCAGCCTCCTCTGTCTTTCTGCTCCTCTCACGCCTTCCCTGCCACCCCCCCCCCCCTTCCCCCAGATTCCTCACAGCAGGTGAGAGGTATATTTTCTACTGACAAATCTCTTATTTCTGCCGTTGTTCCGGTCTTCCTATCGATCCCTCACTAAGACTCTCCAGACACATTAGGAGGAGAGTTTATGCTGGAAATAGCAATACCGATTCTCCTCTGTCTGTCTTTGTCTCTCTGGCTCTCTGTCTCTCTCTCTCTCTGTCTCTCTTTCTCTGTCTCTCTCGCTCGCGCTCTCTCTCTCTCCCTCTCTCTCTTTCTCCCTCTCTCTCTCTGGCTGTATATTTCCTCTCACATTCCTCAATCCCTCTCTTTCTTGTCCTCTTTTCTCTCTCAAAAATAACACACCCACACTAACACATTCCACTCACATATTTCAATTTCCACCATATTGTGTTTGATCATAAAACGTCACATTCTGAGTGACTGGTAATGGAGCGTGGGGTGAAGAACCCCAAAGGCTGATTTGTGGTTGTCAGTTTATAAATTTCCATATGACCCATCAAATGTTTGTATTTTTCCCTCATGCACTGGGCCTAGTCTGCTTTTCAGATGTCTGTCTACCGGTACTACCGTTCTCTGTGTTTCTTTCCTTTCCAACTGAATCTCCCGATAAGGGGACTATCTCCTGTGAATCGCTTGCCCATTGTTATTGAGGATGGGATGGAATTACCCAGAAGACAACAGCCAGCCTGGAGAATCTCAGATGGTTGGAACGTGTGTTCCTACGACGGCTATATATCAGTGTTTACTGCGTCAACAGTATGCTGATTATATGAAAATTATACTTTCTGAAGGATCCCATTCCTGGGAGAGAAATAAAACTGACGGTGTCAGCAGACATAAAGAATTACTTATTTTATTGAGCCTGGGTGACTGTGTGTAAACCTAGTCAATCACATGACTCCGTAAGCCTGGTATACTGTGTGTTGGAGAGTTCAATAAAATGGAACTGATCGTTCTAAGGTGGTGACAAGTGTTTGGGGCCTTTGTGAATGCCAGCAGCTCACCAGTGGCTGTAGAAAAATAATCCAGTTCCTTTATCTCTCTATCTGTGAGTAAAGATGGTTTTATTCCACCCTGTGGACATGGACAACTCCCAGAGACACGATAGAGCTGGCCTATCTAGTAAATCTACGTCTACGTCCCTGCTCTTATCACTGATCCCCCTATTGCCTGTGTGTGTTTCATTATTGACCACTCATAGAGATATGAGGAAGTATGATGTATAAGATTATCTGATTCCACGAGAGGTTTATGTGTGTGTGTGTGTCCCTGCTGATCCCCGATCCTCTCCTCCACCCTCTAAAACTCACTTCTCTTCTCTTCCTCTACCCTGCACACCCCACCACCTCTCCTCTCACTCCTCTCAACACCAGCCTTTCTGTACCTGGCTCACCCATACCTCAGCATATTACTACAATCTCTGGAGAAAGGATAAAAAGGGTGGAGGGAAAGAGAGAAGAGAGTGGAGGGAAAGATAGAAGAGAGAGAAGAGGGAAATAGAGAAGATAGAGAGAAGAGGGAAAGAGAGACGAGAGAGAGAAGAGGGAAAGAGAGAAAAGAGAAAAAGGAAAAGCCTCTCTCTCTCAATTCAATTAAATTCCAAAGGGCTTTCTTGGCAAGGGAAACATATGTTTATATTGCCAAAGCAAGTGAAATAGATAACAAACAACATAAGAAACAACAGTAAAATAATCAAAAATGTACAGTATACATTACACTCACAAGTCTCAAAGGAATAGACGCATTTCAAAGGTCATATTACGGTGATATGTACGGTGTTATAATGATGTGAAATTAGTTTCATTACAAAAGGGAAAGTAAACAAACATAAATATGGGTTGTATATACAATGGTGTTTTTTCTTCACTGGTTGCCCTGTTCTTGTGGCAACAGCTCACAAATCTTGATGCAGCGATGGCACACTGTTGTATTTATCCCTCAGTGTAATCTGAGGGGAATATCTCTAATATGGTCATACATTGGGCAGGAGGTTAGGAAGTGCAGCTCAGTTTCCACTTCATTTTGTGGACAGTGTGCACATAGCCTGTTTTCTCTTGAGAGCCATGTCTGTCTACGGTGGCCTCTCTCAATAGCAAGACTACGCTCACTGAGTCTGTACATAGTCAAAGCGTTCCTTAATTTTGGGTCAGTCACAGTGGTCAGGTATTCTGCCACTGTGTACTCTCTGTTTAGGGCCAAATAGCATTCTAGTTTCCTCTGTTTTTTGGTTAGTTCTTCCATTGTGTCAAATAGTTAACTTTTTGTTTTCTCATGATTTGGCAGTAGTTATTGGGGTCAAATATGTCTCCACTGGGATGATTGGGGTGTCCTTGGTTTCAAATATTGGGGAAGATGACAGAGTGCTCTCTCTCTCTCTCCCTTCCTCCTGTCACAGTGTTGAATGGAGATGCTTCTCTCTGCAGATGTGGTGGAGGGAGTGAACATTGTGTTATGGATCACAGTAGAGAGAGATAGATGGGGAGGGGGATACTTCAATGAACTAGATTGGCTTTCGGAAGAGTAAAAATCCTGGGCATCCAGCGTGCACTCTCGTTCCAGATGACAACGCTGACACCCACCCCTCTCTCCCCTACTTTTCTTCCCCATTCCTTGTTTAAAGTAAACCCCTCTACCCCTCTCTCCTTTCTACTCCTCTCTCAACTCCATTTTTCATTCCAGATAACCTCCACCACTCCCCTCCCCACTCTCTCCCTCTCCTGATTTCCCTCTGTCCTCCCTCCCCTCCATTCCCCTTTTCTCCTCTATTAAACAGTGTTTGTATCTGTTCCATCTGTATGGTTTGTTTCCTCTTTCTCTAATCGGCTTTTACGGGTTAGGATTCAGTGTACCTCAGTTTCCCTCTGAGGACCGTTGCTGGATTAGCCCTGTTGGAATGGTCAGTCTGAGCCCTCTCCTGGCCCCTGCCTTGTCCCGGAGCACTGTGTGTGTGCGCGTGCGTGTGCGTGTGTATCTGTTCTTGTTTCCTCCTGATCATCTGTAATCACTTTGAGGGTATCCAGTTCTACCCTCATCAGAGAGGTTCTAAACACTCAGAGAAGGTATGTGTGTGAGTGTGTGTGTTGGAAGTAATGCTGGACTGGGATGTGTGTGTGTGTACTTTAGGCGTAGTGATGAACTTGAAAATTATCTGAACAGAGCTCACTCACTCTCTCTCTCTCTCCCTCTCTCTCTCTCTTTTTGTCTCTGTCTCAGTCTCTGTCTCAGTCTCAGTCTCAGTCTCTGTCTCTGTCTCTCTCTCTGTCGCAGTCTCTGTCTCTGTCTCAGTCTCAGTATCTCTCTCAGTCTCTCTCTCTCTCTCTCTCTCTCTCTCTCTCTCTCTCTCTCTCTCTCTCTCTCTCTCTCCCTCTGTCTCTCTCTCCCTCTCTCTCTCTCACAAACAATTAACTAATTCCACTCACTTCTTAGGGATCGATTTGACAGCATCCGGTAAAATGGCAGAGCGCCAAATTCAAATTAAATAACTATAAATATTAAACTTTCATGAAATCATACATGCAATACACCAAATTAAAGCTACACTTGTTGTTAATCCAACCTGTCTGATTTCAAAAAGGCTTTACGGCGAAAGCAAACCATGCAATTATCTGAGGACAGCACCCCATCAAACAATGACAGACAATCATAATTCAACCCGCCAGGCACGACACGAAATTCAGAAATAAAGATGTAATTCATGCCTTACCTTTGACGAGCTTCTTCTGCTGGCACTCAATATGTCCCATAAACATCACAAATTGTATTTTTGTTCGATTAATTCCGTCGTTATATATCCAAAATGTTGATTTATTTGGCGCGTTTGATCCAGAAAAACACCGGTTCCAACTCGCACAACATGACTACAAAATATCTCATAAATTGCCTGTAATCTTTGTCCAAACATTTCAAACAACTTTCCTAATACAACTTTAGGTATTTTTTTACGTGAATAATCAATACAATTTAAGACGGGATAAACTGAGTTCAATACCGGACGAAAACAAAGTGGAGCGAGCTTTCAGGTCACGTGCCTCTTACAAACAGTACACTTCATTTCTCAAAGGAAAAACATCAACCGATTTCTAAAGACTGTTGACATCTAGTGGAAGCGATAGGAACTGCAAGCAATTGCCTTAGAATTCTAGATTCCCATTGAAAAGAGAGTGATCTAAAAAAATGCCATATGAGTTCTGTTATACTCACAGACATCATTCAAACAGTTTTAGAAACTTCAGAGTGTTTTCTATCCAAATCCACTATATTATGCATATTCTAGCTTCTGGGCCTGAGTAGCAGGCAGTTTACTTTGGGCACCTCATTCATCCGGACGTGAAAATAGTGCCCCCTTGCCTTAAGAAGTTTTAATTAACCAGTATTTTCCTTCCCTCAGTCAGCCAATGAAAGACCTGGTTGAGTCTCAACAGATGTGACAATAGCATCAAAAAGGTCAAGAGGTGAGTGAAATCAACCCTCAGAGACATTCAATGAGACATTTCCTGAGATATGCATTTCACTACTTTACTCTCTACTGTGAAACTGCCATTGTTCCTTCTGGATGTCTGTTCAACTGTATTTTTTTATGAAATGGTAGTAAGCACATTTGTGGCCATAATATTACAGAATAATGAGCCACCCCAACATGTTGTTGTGTACTGTGGTATAGTAGTATTAACTTCTCTAAAACTTGTCAAAGACCCCAACCACCCCAGCCATAGACTGTTCTCTCTACTACCGCATGGCAAGCGGTACCGGAGTGCCAAGTCTAGGACAAGAAGGCTTCTCAACAGTTTTACCCCCAAGCCATAAAACTCCTGAACAGGTAATCAAATGGCTACCCAGACTATTTGCATTGTGTCCCACCCACCACCCACCAACCCCTCTTTTACCCTACTGCTACTCTCTGTTCATCATATATGCATAGTCTCTTTAACCATATCTACATGTACACACTACCTCAATCAGCCTGACTAACCGGTGTCTGTATGTAGCCTCGCTACTGTATATAGCCTCGCTACTGTATATAGTCTCGCTACTTTTATAGCCTCGCTACTGTATATAGCCTGTCTCTTTACTGTTGTTTTATTTCTTTACCTACCTATTGTTCACCTAATACCTTTTATGCACTATTGCTTAGAGCCTGTAAGTATCCATTTCACTGTAAGGTCTACTACACCTGTTGTATTCAGCATTTCACTGTAAGGTCTACTACACCTGTTGTATTCAGCATTTCACTGTAAGGTCTACTACACCTGTTGTATTCAGCATTTCACTGTAAGGTCTACTACACCTGTTTTTTTTCAGCATTTCACTGTGAGGTCTACTACACCTGTTGTATTCAGCATTTCACTGTGAGGTCTACTACACCTGTTCTATTCAGCATTTCACTGTAAGGTCTACTACACCTGTTGTATTCAGCATTTCACTGTGAGGTCTACTACACCTGTTGTATTCAGCATTTCACTGTAAGGTCTACTACACCTGTTGTATTCAGCACGTGACAAATAAACTTTGATTTGATTTGATAATGTGGTGATGTGTACTGGGGTAGTGTAGTATTAATTGATAATGTGGTGTTGTGTACTGGGGTAGTGTAGTATTAATTGATAATGTGGTGTTGTGTACTGGGGTAGTGTAGTATTAATTGATAATGTGGTGTTGTGTACTGGGGTGTTGTAGTATTAATTGATAATCTGGTGTTGTGTACTGGGGTAGTGTAGTATTAATTGATAATGTGGAGTTGTGTACTGGGGTAGTGTAGTATTAATTGATAATGTGGTGTTGTGTACTGGGGTATTGTAGTATTAATTGATAATGTGGTGTTGTGTACTGGGGTAGTGTAGTATTAATTGATAATGTGGTGTTGTGTTCTGGGGTATTGTAGTATTAATTGATAATGTGGTGATGTGTACTGGGGTAGTGTAGTATTAATTGATAATGTGGTGTTGTGTACTGGGATATTGTAGTATTAATTGATAATGTGGTGTTGTGTTCTGGGGCATTGTGTTATCCTTGCCAAGCTCCACTGCAACAGAAGGACTGGCTGGCATTCATTTGGGGATGTTTTTTACTTCCAGGGTCTCCATCTCTCTTTTGTTCTTCTTTTTGCTAATCTCCATCCCTCCATCTCGTGTCTATTTAACTGGTTCTCTGCAAAGGTCTCCCTGTCAGACTGTGCTGGTCCCCGTCACCACAAACAAAGACGAAGGTGTGCTTCTCTCTCTCCCTCTCTCTCTCTCTCTCTCCCTCTCTCTCTCTCCCTCCCTCTCTCTCTCTCTCTCTCTCTTACACTACACAACAGCAATTTTCAATTAATTCCAGTCTTACCATGCTTTATTGAGGTGAATAAAGTGATAATGTAGAATTAGACATTTAAAGTAGGACTGTAGAACACAACAGAAGTAGTGTTAGAATGCAGAAATGTCCTCCATTTTGTTGTTACGGGTTTACATTCCAACCGACGACCAGGCCCATTCTCTAGACTGTAAATGCCGACATTATGCAAATCACTTCCCTTCCACACAAACAAGCCTGAATCAATCAATGTCAATCTCCTTTCTTCCAGCCAATCAATGTCATTCCCTCGTCAGTGAGCCCAGGCCTAATCGAAACACATTGTTCTTTCAGCTCTGAATGCCAACTCACTAAGGCTGTGGTCTGTAACACTTTCTCAACCCATCTCTAACCTTCAGAAGTCATCTACACAGTGCAGAGAGAAGATCAGAGTGGACAGGATATGAAGTTATGAAGATGAGAGAAGACAGCAGGAGAGGACAGGAGAGAAGACAGCAAGAGAGGACAGGAGAGAAGACAGCAGGAGAGGACAGGAGAGAAGACAGCAGGAGAGGACAAGAGAGAAGACAGCAGGAGAGGACAAGAGAGAAGACAGCAGGAGAGGACAGAAGAGAAGACAGCAGGAGAGGACAGGAGAGAAGACAGCAGGAGAGGACAGGAGAGAAGACAGCAGGAGAGGACAGGAGAGAAGACAGCAGGAGAGGACAGGAGAGAAGACAGCAGGAGAGGACAGGAGTGAAGACAGCAAGAGAGGACAGGAGATAAGACAGCAGGAGAGGACAGGAGAGAAGACAGCAGGAGAGGACAGACGAGAAGACAGCAGGAGAGGATAGGAGAGAAGACAGCAGGAGAGGACAGGAGAGAAGACAGCAGGAGAGGACAGGAGAGAAGACAGCAGGAGAGGACAAGAGAGAAGACAGCAGGAGAGGACAGGAGATAAGACAGCAGGAGAGGACAGAAGAGAAGACAGCAGGAGAGGACAAGAGAGAAGACAGCAGGAGAGGACAGAAGAGAAGACAGCAGGAGAGGACAGACGAGAAGACAGCAGGAGAGGATAGGAGAGAAGAGAGCAGGAGAGGACAAGAGAGAAGACAGCAGGAGAGGACAGAAGAGAAGACAGCAGGAGAGGACAAGAGAGAAGACAGCAGGAGAGGATAAAAGAGAAGACAGCAGGAGAGGACAGGGCTGTGACTGTCTTTTTACTATCACGAATGTTTGGATGGTCCTCACTTTTACTGCAGAGTGTTAAAGTTTTAAATGAATGACAAAAACTGTTTGTCTTTCTGTTGGTCTGTTTTGTCTGTCTTTATGTCTGTCTGTCTGTCTGTATTACTGTCTGATGCCACTAAGTCTCGATGAAAGCTTTGTTATTTGGCTCTGAATGTGGATTTTATAATTAATGAAACCTCAAGTGCTATCAGTCTAGCCATCGTGTCCAACAACGCATCACCTCCACACTCACAGTGGACGCAAAGACAGAGGAGGACAGCGGGAGGGGGAGAGAGGCAGGGGGAGAAGGAGGCAGGGGAGAAATTGGGGAGCTAGGGAGACAGAGAGTGGGAGATCAACTAAGAAAGGGAGGTAGACATAACATGAGATACAGAATGAAAGACAGAAAAAGACAGACAAGAGTGACGCAGACATTGAAAGAGAGATAAAAGGAGAAACAGAAAAAAAACCTAATCAAATGTTATTGGTCACATACACATGGTTAGCAGATGTTATTGGTCACATGGTTAGCAGATGTTAATGCGAGTGTAGCAAAATGCTTGTGCTTCTAGTTCCAACAGTGCAGTAATATCTAACAAGTAATCTAACAATCCCTCAACAACTACCTAATACAAACACACATCTAAGTAAATGGATGAAATAAGAATATGTACATATGAATATATGGATAAGCAATATCAGAGCAACATAGGCTAAGATCCAATAGATGGTATAGAACATAGTGTATAGATATGAGATGAGTAATGCAAGATATGTAAACATTATCATTATGACTAGTGATCCATCCATTCCCTCAAACCCCTATGAATGCTCCTAGATGAGGCTTTCCCCAGTTAGTTGCTCTATCCTGGCCAGTCTCTAACCTGGCCTGTCTCTAACCTGGCCTGTCTCTAACCTGGCCTGTCTCTAACCTGGCCTGTCTCCAACCTGGCCTGTCTCTAACCTGGCCTGTTTCTAGCCTGGCCTGTCTCCAACCTGGCCTGTCTCTAGCCTGGTCTGTCTCTAACTTGGCCTGTCTCTAACCTGGCCTGTATCTAGCCTGGCCTGTCTCCAACCTGGCCTGTCTCTAGCCTGGTCTGTCTCCAACCTGGCCTGTCTCTAGCCTGGTCTGTCTCTAACTTGGCCTGTCTCTAACCTGGCCTGTATCTAGCCTGGCCTGTCTCTAACCTGGCCTGTTTCTAGCCTGGCCTGTCTCCAACCTGGCCTGTCTCTAGCCTGGTCTGTCTCTAACCTGGCCTGTCTCTAACCTGGCCTGTATCTATCATGGCTTTTATGAAAACCACACCACAAACATGAAACAAAACAAAGTGTTTTCTATCAGTTAAACAAAGCACATGAATTATAATTGTACATGTTATACTCAGTATACAAGGACCACTATATTTAATGATGCGTGTGTGTGTGTCTGAGTGTGAGAGTTATTGGGTGGTTTGGTTCATCAGGCTGACCCCCAGTCTTCATGGAGAGGATTATTGGGTGGTTTGGTTCATCAGGCTGACCCCCAGTCTTCATGGAGGGGATTATTGGGTAGTTTGGTTCATCAGGCTGACCCCCAGTCTTCATGGAGAGGATTATTGGGTGGTTTGGTTCATCAGGCTGAACCCCAGTCTTCATGGAGAGGATTATTGGGTGGTTTGGTTCATCAGGCTGACCCCCAGTCTTCATGGAGAGGATTATTGGGTGGTTTGGTTCATCAGGCTGAACCCCAGTCTTCATGGAGAGGATTATTGGGTGGTTTGGTTCATCAGGCTGACCCCCAGTCTTCATGGAGTGGATTATTGGGTGGTTTGGTTCATCAGGCTGACCCCCAGTCTTCATGGAGAGGATTATTGGGTAGTTTGGTTCATCAGGCTGACCCCCAGTCTTCATGGAGAGGATTATTGGGTAGTTCGGTTCATCAGGCTGACCCCCAGTCTTCATGGAGGGGGTTAAGGGGTAGTTTGGTTCATCAGACTGACCCCCAGTCTTCATGGAGAGGATTATTGGGTGGTTTGGTTCATCAGGCTGAAACCCAGTCTTCATGGAGAGGATTATTGGGTGGTTTGGTTCATCAGACTGACCCCCAGTCTTCATGGAGGGGATTATTGGGTGGTTTGGTTCATCAGGCTGAACCCCAGTCTTCATGGAGGGGGTTAAGGGGTAGTTTGGTTCATCAGGCTGACCCCCAGTCTTCATGGAGGGGGTTAAGGGGTAGTTTGGTTCATCAGGCTGACCCCCAGTCTTCATGGAGGGGGTTAAGGGTTAGTTTGGTTCATCAGGCTGAACCCCAGTCTTCATGGAGAGGATTATTGGGTGGTTTGGTTCATCAGGCTGAACCCCAGTCTTCATGGAGAGGATTGTTGGGTGGTTTGGTTCATCAGGCTGACCCCCAGTCTTCATGGAGGGGATTATTGGGTGGTTTGGTTCATCAGGCTGAACCCCAGTCTTCATGGAGGGGGTTAAGGGGTAGTTTGGTTCATCAGGCTGACCCCCAGTCGTCATGGACGGTGTTAAGGGGCAGTTTGGTTCATCAGGCTGACCCCCAGTCTTTGTGGAGGGGGTTAAGGGTTAGTTTGGTTCATCAGGCTGACCCCCAGTCTTCATGGAGGGGGTTAAGGGTTAGTTTGGTTCATTAGGCTAACCCCCAGTCTTCATGGAGGGGGTTAAGGGGTAGTTTGGTTCATCAGGCTGACCCCCAGTCTTCATGTAGGGGGTTAAGGGTTAGTTTGGTTCATCAGGCTGACCCCCAGTCTTTGTGGAGGGGGATACTTGTCACGTTTCAGGTAAGAACCAGATATAGACAACATCAACGTAACAACCATTTATTAATCAAATAGGGATAGGCAAAAGGCAGGACAAGGGCAGGCAGAGGTCCGTAATCCAGATAGGTGGGGAAAAGGTACAGGGCGGCAGGCAGACTCAGAGTCAGGGTCAGGGACAGGCAGAATGGTCAACACCGGGAAAACTAGGAAACAGGAACAATCGAGAGACAGGAGCAGAGGGAAAATCGCTGGTAGGCTTGACGAAACAAACTAACTGCCAACAGATAAACAGAGAACACAGGGGATAATGGGGAAGATGGACGACACCTGGAGGGGGCTGGAGACAATCACAAAGACAGGGTGTGACAGTATTGGGTAGTTTTGTTCATCAGGCTAGCCCCCCAGTCTTCTCTTTTAGTGATTGAGGGATGTTGAGGTTTGGCAATGTGAAGATAAGAATTCCAGGTTATCGTAGTGTCTTGTGTTATGTACTGTAGATGTATTTCAGAATTAACTTGGAAAGATTAATTGAACTACCTAATACAACTACCTAATACAAACACACATCTAAGTAAATGGATGAAATAAGAATATGTACATATGAATATATGGATAAGCAATATCAGAGCAACATAGGCTAAGATCCAATAGATGGTATAGAACATAGTGTATAGATATGAGATGAGTAATGCAAGATATGTAAACATTATCATTATGACTAGTGATCCATCCATTCCCTCAAACCCCTATGAATGCTCCTAGATGAGGCTTTCCCCAGTTAGTTGCTCTATCCTGGCCAGTCTCTAACCTGGCCTGTCTCTAACCTGGCCTGTCTCTAACCTGGCCTGTCTCTAACCTGGCCTGTCTCCAACCTGGCCTGTCTCTAACCTGGCCTGTTTCTAGCCTGGCCTGTCTCCAACCTGGCCTGTCTCTAGCCTGGTCTGTCTCTAACTTGGCCTGTCTCTAACCTGGCCTGTATCTAGCCTGGCCTGTCTCCAACCTGGCCTGTCTCTAGCCTGGTCTGTCTCCAACCTGGCCTGTCTCTAGCCTGGTCTGTCTCTAACTTGGCCTGTCTCTAACCTGGCCTGTATCTAGCCTGGCCTGTCTCTAACCTGGCCTGTTTCTAGCCTGGCCTGTCTCCAACCTGGCCTGTCTCTAGCCTGGTCTGTCTCTAACCTGGCCTGTCTCTAACCTGGCCTGTATCTATCATGGCTTTTATGAAAACCACACCACAAACATGAAACAAAACAAAGTGTTTTCTATCAGTTAAACAAAGCACATGAATTATAATTGTACATGTTATACTCAGTATACAAGGACCACTATATTTAATGATGCGTGTGTGTGTGTCTGAGTGTGAGAGTTATTGGGTGGTTTGGTTCATCAGGCTGACCCCCAGTCTTCATGGAGAGGATTATTGGGTGGTTTGGTTCATCAGGCTGACCCCCAGTCTTCATGGAGGGGATTATTGGGTAGTTTGGTTCATCAGGCTGACCCCCAGTCTTCATGGAGAGGATTATTGGGTGGTTTGGTTCATCAGGCTGAACCCCAGTCTTCATGGAGAGGATTATTGGGTGGTTTGGTTCATCAGGCTGACCCCCAGTCTTCATGGAGAGGATTATTGGGTGGTTTGGTTCATCAGGCTGAACCCCAGTCTTCATGGAGAGGATTATTGGGTGGTTTGGTTCATCAGGCTGACCCCCAGTCTTCATGGAGTGGATTATTGGGTGGTTTGGTTCATCAGGCTGACCCCCAGTCTTCATGGAGAGGATTATTGGGTAGTTTGGTTCATCAGGCTGACCCCCAGTCTTCATGGAGAGGATTATTGGGTAGTTCGGTTCATCAGGCTGACCCCCAGTCTTCATGGAGGGGGTTAAGGGGTAGTTTGGTTCATCAGACTGACCCCCAGTCTTCATGGAGAGGATTATTGGGTGGTTTGGTTCATCAGGCTGAAACCCAGTCTTCATGGAGAGGATTATTGGGTGGTTTGGTTCATCAGACTGACCCCCAGTCTTCATGGAGGGGATTATTGGGTGGTTTGGTTCATCAGGCTGAACCCCAGTCTTCATGGAGGGGGTTAAGGGGTAGTTTGGTTCATCAGGCTGACCCCCAGTCTTCATGGAGGGGGTTAAGGGGTAGTTTGGTTCATCAGGCTGACCCCCAGTCTTCATGGAGGGGGTTAAGGGTTAGTTTGGTTCATCAGGCTGAACCCCAGTCTTCATGGAGAGGATTATTGGGTGGTTTGGTTCATCAGGCTGAACCCCAGTCTTCATGGAGAGGATTGTTGGGTGGTTTGGTTCATCAGGCTGACCCCCAGTCTTCATGGAGGGGATTATTGGGTGGTTTGGTTCATCAGGCTGAACCCCAGTCTTCATGGAGGGGGTTAAGGGGTAGTTTGGTTCATCAGGCTGACCCCCAGTCGTCATGGACGGTGTTAAGGGGCAGTTTGGTTCATCAGGCTGACCCCCAGTCTTTGTGGAGGGGGTTAAGGGTTAGTTTGGTTCATCAGGCTGACCCCCAGTCTTCATGGAGGGGGTTAAGGGTTAGTTTGGTTCATTAGGCTAACCCCCAGTCTTCATGGAGGGGGTTAAGGGGTAGTTTGGTTCATCAGGCTGACCCCCAGTCTTCATGTAGGGGGTTAAGGGTTAGTTTGGTTCATCAGGCTGACCCCCAGTCTTTGTGGAGGGGGATACTTGTCACGTTTCAGGTAAGAACCAGATATAGACAACATCAACGTAACAACCATTTATTAATCAAATAGGGATAGGCAAAAGGCAGGACAAGGGCAGGCAGAGGTCCGTAATCCAGATAGGTGGGGAAAAGGTACAGGGCGGCAGGCAGACTCAGAGTCAGGGTCAGGGACAGGCAGAATGGTCAACACCGGGAAAACTAGGAAACAGGAACAATCGAGAGACAGGAGCAGAGGGAAAATCGCTGGTAGGCTTGACGAAACAAACTAACTGCCAACAGATAAACAGAGAACACAGGGGATAATGGGGAAGATGGACGACACCTGGAGGGGGCTGGAGACAATCACAAAGACAGGGTGTGACAGTATTGGGTAGTTTTGTTCATCAGGCTAGCCCCCCAGTCTTCTCTTTTAGTGATTGAGGGATGTTGAGGTTTGGCAATGTGAAGATAAGAATTCCAGGTTATCGTAGTGTCTTGTGTTATGTACTGTAGATGTATTTCAGAATTAACTTGGAAAGATTAATTGAAGGGTTTAGGTAAACTCTCTGGGAGTTAGGAGTATTTGTAGATGAAAGTGTATATTTGGCTTACATTAATGTTGTAAATAGACAAGATATTGAGTTTCTTTAACAAAGGCGAAGATGGAGCCACGTAATTAGAGGAAGTGTCTGCTCTTGCAAATATATTTTGTATGATGAGTAATTTGTGCAGGAAGTATGTACTGGCCCAGACAATTGTATAGAGTTAGGAAGCAACCCTGATGAACCAAACACACAGCAGCAAGGTCATTTATACGGATTAGATAGAGCAAAGGTCCAACTATGGAACCCTATGCCACACCTCAGGATGTCTTGGCCCTGGTAGATGCACAGCCGTTTTCATAAACACATTGTTCTTTATCATAAACATGACTATAGAACCAATTATATGTATAATCATGAAAACTGTAATAATGCAGTTCAGAAGGTAATATTTCATGATCAACCGTGTCGAACGTTTTGGATAAATCTAAAAGATGCCAGGAGCGTATTCATTGTTGTTAAGGGAAAGGGGTCAGCTGCAAACATTCAACAATACTAGTTTGCATAGATTTGGTGAATATATAAATTACAGGCGCATTAATCAAGGAAGACACTGATTTCAGATGAGGCACCAATCTCATCATGTCCTGCTGCTGATATCTTTAAGTTACCAATTACCTCCATCACCTCCATTACCTCATCACCTCCATTACCTCATCACCTCCATTACATCAAATCAAATAAAATCAAATGTATTGATAAAGCCCTTCGTACATCAGCTGATATCTCAAAGTGCTGTACAGAAACCAAGCCTAAAACCCCAACAGCAAGCAATGCAGGTGTTGAAGCACGTTTGCATAGGTCCATAGCTCCATAGGTCCATAGGTCCATAGGTCTATAGGTCCATAGCTCCATAGGACCATAGGTCCATAGGTCCATAGGTCTATAGGTCCATAGCTCCATAGGTCCATAGGTCCATAGGTCCATAGGTCTATAGGTCCATAGCTCCATAGGTCCATAGGTCCATAGGTCCATAGCGCCATAGGTCCATAGGTCCATAGGTCCATAGGTCCATAGCTCCATAGGTCCATAGGTCCATAGGTCCATAGGTCCATAGGTCCATAGCGCCATAGGTCCATAGGTCCATAGGTCCATAGGTCCATAGCTCCATAGGTCCATAGGTCCATAGGTCCATAGGTCCATAGGTCCATTGGTCTATAGGTCCCTAGGTCCATAGGTCCATCAGGAGGATCAAACTGAAGCAGGGAAGGGAAATGTCCCTTCATGTAATCCAAGGGATTTCCATCAGTTTTCTCAAAGAGCAGTGGGGAAATACAGAACTGTAAATTGTGGTGAGTAGACCCCACATCGGCATGATTCTAAAAATGCTCCCATTAAATAAAAGTGATCATTAATCAACTTCTTCATGGAAAATGACAGACGTAAAAGTGAAAGTAAAATGCGACTTGAATAAAAGTCTAAAAGTATTTGGTTTTAAACATGCTTAAGCATATGTTTTCTGTTTACTGAGTCCTCCAGACCAGAGGCAGAGGGATGACCAGGGATGTGTTCTGTTTAGTGAGTCCTCCAGATCAGAGGCAGTAGGTATGTTTTCTGTTTAGTAAGTCTGCCAGATCAGAGGCAGAGGGATGACCAGGGGTGTTTTCTGTTTAGTGAGTCCTCCAGATCAGAGGCAGAGGGATGACCAGGGATGTTTTCTGTTTAGTGAGTCCTCCAGATCAAGGGCAGTAGGTATGTTTTCTGTTTACTGAGTCCTCCAGACCAGAGGCAGAGGGATGGCCAGGGATGTTTTCTGTTTAGTGAGTCTGCCAGATCAGAGGCAGAGGGACGATCAGGGATGGTTTCTGTTTAGTAAGTCTGCCAGATCAGAGGCAGTAGGGATGAACAGGGATGTTTTCTGTTTAGTGAGTCCTCCAGATCAGAGGCAGTAGGGATGACCCGGGATGTTTTCTGTTTAGTGAGTCCTCCAGATAAGAGGCAGGGGGATGACCAGGGGTGTTTTCTGTTTCGTGAGTCAGTCAGATCACAGACAGTAGGGATGACCAGGGATGTTCTCTGTTTAGTGAGTCTGCCAGATCACAGACAGTAGAGATGACCAGGGATGTTCTCTGTTTAGTGAGTCTGCCAGATCACAGACAGTAGGGATGACCAGGGATGTTTTCTGTTTCGTGAGTCCTCCAGATCAGAGGCAGTAGGGATGACCAGGGATGTTTTCTGTTTAGTGAGTCAGTCAGATCACAGACAGTAGGGATGACCAGGGATGTTTTCTGTTTCGTGAGTCCTCC
This sequence comes from Oncorhynchus mykiss, assembly GCF_057628025.1. Classification (NCBI taxonomy): domain Eukaryota; kingdom Metazoa; phylum Chordata; class Actinopteri; order Salmoniformes; family Salmonidae; genus Oncorhynchus; species Oncorhynchus mykiss. The sequence goes on from NC_143048.1 coordinate 40,355,905, forward strand.
AGATCAGAGGCAGTAGGGATGACCAGGGATGTTTTCTGTTTAGTGAGTCAGTCAGATCACAGACAGTAGGGATGACCAGGGATGTTCTCTGTTTAGTGAGTCTGCCAGATCACAGACAGTAGGGATGACCAGGGATGTTCTCTGTTTAGTGAGTCTGCCAGATCAGAGGCAGATGGATGACCAGGGATGTTCTCTGTTTAGTGAGTCTGCCAGATCAGAGGCAGATGGATAACCATGGATGGTTTCTGTTTAGTAAGTCTGCCAGATCAGAGGCAGTAGGAATGACCAGGGATGTTTTCTGTTTAGTAAGTCTGCCAGATCAGAGGCAGTAGGAATGACCAGGGATGTTTTCTTTAGGAATGTATTGAAGGGAAAGTAAAAGTTGTCAAACAAATAAATAGTAAAGTACAGACAACCCCCAAAAATAATTAAGTAGTACTTTAAAGTGTTTTTACACCCCTGGTAAAGTATCTGAATTAGCGACATTCAAATAATTTTTGTGTGCAACTGTGTTGCGTGATCGAAGGTAGGTAAGGAGTCAGGCACAGGAGAGCAAAGATGTCAATGTACCGTCTTTAATATGCAAGTCCCAAAACGGTACAGGTACAATGTCCATAAACGGCCAAGACAATATAGAACACACAGTTATTCACGGAAGGAGGGAAACAACGCTCCTTACTATACTAAACACACAGTAGACGTGAATAAACTGAGGAACAAACCTTCACGAGGAACAAGAAAAATAACCCCGCACAAACCCAAGCGGTAAACATACACACAGAAATTAAAGCAAATGAAAACCAGGTGTGAATGAACCAAAGACAAAACCAACGGAAAAGGAAAAATTGATCGGTGATGGCTAGTAGGCCGGTGACGCTGACCGCCGAGCACCGCAGAGCACCGCCGAGCACCGCAGAGCACCGCAGTGCACCGCAGAGCACCGCCGAGCACCCCAGAGCACCGCAGAGCACGGCAGAGCACCGCAGAGCACCGCCGAGCACCGCCAAGCACTGCAGAGCACCGCCCGAACAGGGAGAGGAATCACCTTCGGAGGGAGTCGTGACAAACTGGTCACTCTTAGGGCCTTATAAATGAGGGTAAAATGGAATAAGGCAGCTTGTACGCACCTGTGTGTGTTCACTCGCTTGCATGTGTGTGTGGCTGCTTGTGTGTGTGTATTCCAGGCCCAAAAGCGTTTCTTATTGAAGCTGTTGTACCAGTTAGGAGGAATATATAATCCGTCACACAGCCTATCCACCAGTGTAAAATAGACTGTTTGACAGAGGGCTCAGAGTAAAGTGTTGCCTATTTCCCTGCCGTTAACTCCCTCTCCACATGTTATTGCTGCGATCTGTCAGGATAACAGCACACACTCACACACACATTCACACAGACGGACAGACACACACACGATAGCCGCAGTTTCCTAGAATGAGGTAATAAACCAGAGTGAGGTCAAAGGTCATGCTGAACAATAACTGCAGCAGTTGGCCAATATGGGGTATGTCTGGAGAAACACAAGGCTGTGATTTATCAACTGTAGAGTTCCCACACAAATACACACACACACACAAACACACACACACACACAGAGAGAGAAACACACACACAAAGAGACTTACATCCTAGCTTTGTGATTTCTCAGCTGATACAGAATGCCTCGTTCTGTCACTTTACTCTCCATTCCTCATCATTCTCATCTTACTCTCTTCTCTTCATCTGTCTATCATTTCTCCTACACATGTCACATTCTCCCTTTCCCATTACTCTTGCTATCCTTCTCTTCATTTCTCTACATCCTCACGTATCTTTCTGCTTCCCCCTCATCCTCATCTTCTTTCTCTATCTATCTATCTGCCATGTTCCTGTGCTGCACCTGGCTGTGCCCACATTCCCCGGGCCCACACTCCGATCACCATGGTTCCCCTCTCAACCTCTCCGACAGCCTCACATTAATCATCCCTCTGACTTCTCTCTCTCTCTCTCTTTCGCTCTCTCTCTCTCTCTCTCTTTCGCTCTCTCTCTCTCTGTGTTTCTCTCTCTCTCTCTCTCTCTCTCTCTCTCTCTCTCTCTCTCTCGCTCTCTCTCTCTATCTATCTCTCTCTCTCTCTCTATGTCTCTCTCTTTCTTTCTCTCTCCCTCTCTCTCCGTCCCTCCCACTCTGAGAGAAAAGTCCTTACAAAGAACCTGCCATCGTCATCAACATTTATCTTTCTATTCCCTTTCCTCTCCTGTCCTCTTTTCTCCCAAATCCCCAGTCTTCCCTCCCTCCCTCCCTCCCTCCCTCCCTCCCTCCCTCCCTCCCTCCCTCCCTCCCTCCCTCCCTCCCTCCCTCCCTCCCTCCCTCCCTCCATGTAACATTTGTGTGGTGACATTTCTGTGCAGAATGTGTGAGTGACATGCTGCTGTTAGGTTGTAAATACCAGAGTAAGAAATTGACAGACAAGATGAAAGCTCCAACCATGTTTATTCACCCACTGGGGTCAATACAGCAGCATAAGACAAAAATACATTTTCACACAAACACTGATATTTAACCCTTTCTCCTATGAGTCTCCTCCTACACCTCTAAACAGCCAATGCATCTCTGTTGCTAGACAGAACCTTAGTAATATCTGTTCTTCCTAACTTTATCAGACCTGACCTCTGCCCCAAAGTGCTCACTCCTCCCCAACTCACGGCTGTTATGTTGACTGGTACCAGACTGTGTCTTTTCTACTCCCATAGGATCCCTGATGGCTAACAAAACCTATCCAGACAGGATGTAAACATTATACACTCCCCTCTCTCCCTCACATGAATAAGTATTCATTTCATATTTTCAGAACCCAACATTGTCTTTACAGGTTGATGTTCAACCAAATCTCACGGTCTCATGTCAGAATTAGTTCATCCATGTTTCTCAAACGCCAAATTTCAAGTTAATTCTAAATTTTTAAGGTTAGGGTTAAGTTTAGGCATTGACTTTGCATGGTTTGGGATAGGCTTAGCACTTAGCACTTACTGTTGTCCCTGGTGGTTTCCATGTCATCGCCCGACTAGCTCAGATATCGATGGAACGCTGACTTGTAGCACGGGTGTCCTGCCTGTTATGTTTGTGGTTAGGTACCTTTAACTGCAGTTTCTGTGTCCATACGTGTATTTACTGTTACACACTCACTTAACACCCAGACCCTCTCGTTCATGCAGACTGAATAATCCTCCCTCACTCCACTCACTTAACACCCAGACCCTCTCCCTCACTCCACTCACTTATTTGTTTCCCTTTCTGTCGTTGATTTTCTTCCCTGATTAGATAGAGGTTGTATAATACTGCTGCCCACTTCTCCTCCCCTTCCCTCTCCTTTCCGCACTTCTCCCCCCCTCTTCTTTCTTCTTCTCTCCTCTCCTCTCCTCTCTTCATTTCTCTTCTCCCCTCTTCTCCTCCCCTCCTCTCTTTACTCACTTCTCCTCCCCTCTTCTTTCTTCTTCTCCCCTCTCCTCTCCTCTCTTCAATTCTCCTCTCCTCTCTTCTCCCCTCTTCTCCTCCCCCCCTCTCTTTACTCACTTCTCCTCCCCTCTTCGTTCTTCTTCTCCCCTCTCCTTTCTTCTTCTCCCCTCTCCTCTCCTCTCCTCTCTTCTCCTCTAACCTCCTCCCCTCTTCTTTCTTCTCCTCCCCTCTTCTTTCTTCTTCTCCCCTCTTCTTTCTTCTTCTCCCCTCTCCTCTCCCCTCTTCTTTCTTCTCCTCCCCTCTTCTTTCTTCTTCTCCCCTCTCCTCTCCTCTCTTCAATTCTCTTCTCCCCTCTTCTCCTCCCCTCCTCTCTTTACTCACTTCTCCTCCCCTCTTCTTTCTTCTTCTCTCCTCTCCTCTCCTCTCTTCATTTCTCTTCTCCCCTCTTCTCCTCCCCTCCTCTCTTTACTCACTTCTCCTCCCCTCTTCTTTCTTCTTCTCCCCTCTCCACTCCTCTCTTCAATTCTCTTCTCCTCTCTTCTCCCCTCTTCTCCCCCCCCCTCTCTTTACTCACTTCTCCTCCCCTCTTCGTTCTTCTTCTCCCCTCTCCTTTCTTCTTCTCCCCTCTCCTCTCCTCTCCTCTCTTCTCCTCTAACCTCCTCCCCTCTACTCTCCTCACTTCTCCTCCCCTCTTTGTTCTTCTTCTCCCCTCTCCTCTCCTCTCTTCTCCTCCCCTCCTCTCTTTACTCACTTCTGCTCCCCTCTCCTCACTTCTTCTCCCCTCTCCTCTCCTCTGCTCTCCTCTCCTCTCCTCTAACCTCCTCTCTTCTCCTCTCCTCACTTCTCCTCCCCACTACTCTCCTCACTTCTCCTCCCCTCTTTGTTCTTCTCCTCCCCTCTCCTCTCATCCCCTCTACTCTCCTCTCCTCTCCTCTCTTCTCCTCTCCTCTCCTCTCTTCTCCTCTCCTCACTTCTCCTCTCCTCTCTTCTCCTCCCCTCTCCTTTCCTCTCTCCCCTCTCCTTTTCTTTACACTTCTCCTCTCTTCTCCTCTACTTCCTTCTCTTTTCTTCTCTTCCCCCTCCCTCCCTCCCTCCCTCTCTCTTTCCTTCCCTCCTTCCCTCCTTCCCTCCTTCCTTTCCTCCCCTCTTCTCTTCTCTTCTATTCCCTCTCCTTTCCTCTCCTCCCCTCCCCTCCCATTTCCCCTTCCCTGTTCCTCTCCTCTCTTCTAGTCTGGAGAGACAACACACCCACACACAAATAGTATTGTTTGATAATATGTGCGTGTTTTAAAAAAGTAATTTTCTACTTTTTATAAGCCATGTAATTTAAGAGAATCTTTCATATTGATGTCAATATCATAATAAGCACTTCAAGAACTGTCAGGGTGATAGTTAAATGTCACGGAGAACACACAAGCACTCAAATGCCAGCATCAAATATCACAAAAATATGTGTTTCTCTGGTGATATTAAGAGAGAAAAGTAATTAAAGCTTCAATCAAAGGTTTGGGGAACACTGAACAAGAAGCTGATTGTCATCTCCCAGATAGAGACAAGTCAACACGTTTACGCAATCTCTCCTGTTTCCCCTGATGCCAAGGCACTTTATCATTCTATTAGAAACTGATAGGAGATGGAGGCTTTGTGTGTGTGTGTGTGTGTGTGTGTGTGTGTGTGTGTGTGTGTGTGTGTGTGTGTGTGTGTGTGTGTGTGTGTGTGTGTGTGTGTGTGTGTGTGTGTGTGTGTGTGTGTGTGTAGTGAGTGTGTGTGTGTGTGTGTTAGTCATCAAGTGAGTTCCATTTCTACAGTAAAGACAGCCATGGTCCTGCTCCACCTTCTTCTACCCCACAGACCCTCCTCCCCTTTCCTTGCATTTTAGACTGCCATCACCTATGTGTTTGTGTGTGTGTTAGTGAGTTTCCCATGATGCATTGCAGCTTCCTCCCGTGGCTCATGGAACTGCAGTGACACCTACAGGAGCCAAGGGAGGAGAGTAGATAGGAGGAGTGGATCAGAGAGGAGCAGAGAGGAGAGGGAAAGGGTGGAGAGGAGGGGAGATGGTGAAGGGGAAGTGAGGGGAGAGGAGACATTGTTAGATAATTGCCCCTCTAGAAACAACACCTGTAATACCACTGCTGTGATCTAGCTTGGTGGAGTTGGAGGCTGGTCTGGAGCTGTTGATCTAGCCTGATGGAGTTGGAGGTTGGTCTGGAGCTATTGATCTAGCCTGGTAGAGTTGGAGGCTGGTCTGGAGCTATTGATCTAGCCTGGTAGAGGTGGAGGCTGGTCTGGAGCTATTGGTCTAGTCTGGTAGAGGTGGAGGCTGGTCTGGAGTTATTGATCTAGCCTGGTAGAGGTGGAGGCTGGTCTGGATGTGGAGTTATTGATCTAATCTGGTAGAGGTGGAGGCTGGTCTGGAGTTATTGATCTAGTCTGGTAGAGGTGGAGGCTGGTCTGTAGTTATTGATCTAGGCTGGTAGAGGTGGAGGCTGGTCTGGAGTTATTGATCTAGTCTGGTAGAGGTGGAGGCTGGTCTGGAGTTATTAACACATACACACAAAGAGACAGTAATGCTAAAAATGTCAAGTTTTACATGCAATCCTTCAATTTTGTATTAGTTATGTACAGCAATGAATATGAAATAACATATCTGTGTATTTCTGTGTGAGACTGTGTGCAGGTGTGTGTGTATGTGTGTATGTGTGTATGTGTGTATGTGTGTATGTGTGTATGTGTATGTGTATGTGTATGTGTGTGTGTGTGTGTGTGTGTGTGTGTGTGTGTGTGTGTGTGTGTGTGTGTGTGCGCTTGCATCTGTCTTTTTGTGTGTGTGTGTGCATGTGCATGTGTGTGTGTGTGTGTGTGTGTGTTTAATTACATCATATAGGATGACTCATTCATTTTCCATTCACCCTGTTCAATGTACAATTGATAGGTTTAGGCTGCTACATGAGACTGTAGCCTATGAATGAAATGTTTACAACATACAGGAGGTGCAGAGGTCCAGAGAATTTTGAGTAATCATCGTGACAGACTTTGAAACATTCAAAACCTCCTTTCACACTCTTGCCTGCGTCTAGCTGATCTAAGGTGTAATCATTTTTGCAATATTTGCTAACAAGAGATTATATTTGACAAATTCAGCTATGCTTATTCCCGTTTTGTTCCGTTTGCTTCATTTTTAAACATTTTACAATTAATTACACCCCTGATCACGTGCAAACACATTTCACTTTCATTGCAGCCACGTACAAACAGCATGATCCAATTGATCGTTGTATAATTACCTCTCACATCTATGTGCTCTCCTCCTCTCACCTTTTCCCTTCCATTGCGGACTTCAGTGCACAACACATCAGCTGTCTGTGACCAGGCAATATAAACTTTCCAATCCAAACCTTCATGTCATAACTGCTAACCGCCACACACAGCCTACATCGTCACCAAAGTAACGTCTTTGTCAACATAGCTATTAGAACTAACTCATTAGTAAACCGCTACAATCATGCAATACAGTGTACAGTCAGCAAGCAGTTTAGCAGATACACCAGCGGGCACTGGTGGCAATAAATCAATAAAACCAAATGCTTGCCTTGACTTGGAAGAGTTCCAGTGCTGGATAGCCAGCTAGCTAACATAGCATCCCTCTCTGTTTGAGACAGGTGTTTGAGTAGGCTAAACTAGCTAGCTATATACACTAACTAAGTGAAAATACAAAAAAGATACAATGAAATATAGAAAGCTCTCTCTCTCTCTCCTGATTCTCTTTCATTTTTGAATACATTAATTTGTAAAAAAAAACTGTTCAACTACTGTCTTTCTCTCTTTGATTCAACTTTTCACCGGAATTTATGCACTGCAGTGCTAGCTAGCTGTACACTCTAAAAATCTACGTTTCCTGGAAGATCAATTAGGGGTTCTTCAAATTGAAACAGTGGAGGAACCCCTAGACGTTCTCCGAATAACCTTTTTGGGGTTAATCTTTGATCTACCCCCCTCCTCTATTATTATAAATTATAATTAATTATAATAATAATATGCATAAAAATAACAACAATAACTCCATATTTTAGATGTCAGGGTTTATTATGATTTTAGTGGCAAAGCAGAATAAAAAACACAAATATGAGGTAAAATCCCAGCAGAGCCCCAAGTCCAATGGGTACATCCTCTGGCATGTTGATGTTAACGTGCTGATGTTCTCCGTATCCATAGCCAAAATTATTTTGCATTGCCCAGTGATCTAATAGGCTTCCTGTTATAAGGAGGATGAAGTTTGTGAATTCCCAAAAATTATATAAAACAGAAGATTAATAAAATATGCATACAACAGTATTCATACCTTTGTTTTTGTGGCAAATGCGAATGGGAAAAAAAAAGTTTTGATAATGGTTTTCATACACATACCTTGTCCATAATGTAGAGGCCTCTGGGATATTCATTGAAGAGGTAAGTGAGGAGGATGGTAAATGTGATCTGCCTAACATACCAATACCAATTGACATACCTTTGTATGCCTCGTCGTCTGTATATCCTGCAGACACAGACACAGAAGTGAGCAGTTCAGTCATCTGCACCCAATACAACTAGCTTTCAACATATTCTCACAGTCTACATATTCTCACCTCTTTGTTGGTTTTATATCCATTGAATTGTGTCCATGTTCTGTTTTAGAAAGATTTTCACAAATATGAAAAGCTAGATGGTATCAAAATAAAACACTATCAATTTAGATCATGGATCTAAAACATTACCTTAAATTGAAGAAATATAAATATTTTTCACTTAAGTGCCTTCACCTGCTGTCCTTTCAAATTCAAATCCAAATGTTTCAGTTGGGCAGTTAGGTTCCTGCAAGAACCCCCATCAATTAAGGAGGTTCCTCGATGAACCCCACCTCCTATGGGGTTCTTGGAAGAGCCATTTGGGGGCAGTTTTCAGTGCCAAGAACCCTAAGGTTCTTCAAAGGATTTTGACGATCATAGTATACCCCTTGTTGAAACTCTCATTTTTAGAGTGTGGCTTATGCTTTCAGTACTAGATTCCTTCTCTGATCCTTTGATTGGGTGAACAACATGTCAATTCATGCTGCAAGAGCTCTGATAGGTTGGGAAGTTGTTATAATTATCATGTAAGTCCGGATGTCTGATAGGTCCGGAAGTTGTCATAATTACTGTGTAAGTCTATGGAAGCAGGTGAGAACCACGGACCTCCTAGGTTTTGTATTGAAGTCAATGCATCCAGAGGAGGACGGGAACTATCTGTCCTCCAGCTACACCGTGGTGCTACCCTACATATTGCTGTTGAGGCTACTGTAGACCTTCATCATGAAACAGTGTGTTTTAATCAATTATTTGGTGACGTGAATATATTTAGAATAGTTCAATATTAAATGGATGTTCAATTTCATTATTTCAGAAATTCACCTAGAAGGATGGTCCTCCCCTTCCTCCTCTGAAGAGCCTCAAACTCGTGTGAGTGAGTGAGTGAGTGAGTGAGCGAGTGAGCAAGTGAGTGAGCGAGTGAGCAAGAGAGAGAGGAAATTAAATTAACAGGGCGAGGGTAGGGAGAGAGGTATAGGAGAGAGGTATAGAGAAGGAGGGCGAGGGTGGGGAGAGAGGGATAGAGAAGGGGTGAAGGAGAAATAGAGAGAGAAGGAGAAAAGCAGAGGAAGTGGATGGAGAGAAACAAAATGGAGAAATTATGAAAAAGAGAGAGATTCACCCCTCGGAGCAATTACTGCAGGTTCTTTGTGGGTAGAGTTGGGATCTTCTCAGCCATGTGCCCTCCCCAATCTCATTAAAATCAGGGAGAGGATCAGATGACTACACACAGACACAGCACACACGCCCGGTCCACTAAGGGCTTGCTCCCAGAAACACACTCTGCTTTGTGTATGTGAATGTGTACCCTCCTCTCCTCTCCTCTTCTCTCCTCTCCTCTCCTCTCCTCTCTTCTCTTCTCTCCTCTCCTCTCGCTCGCTGGAGATGTTAAGCAGTGTTAGAAACAGATCTAAAGAAGAATTAGCTAATAACATTAGGTCACACTTCACATGTTTAGTCCAGATAGATGGTCATGCTATCAACAAACTGTTGATAAGCAACTACTTGCCAAGGTTGCAAATAGGATATGGGTTAATGTTAGGGTTAGGAAAACGGTTAATTAAGGTTAGTAGATAGTTAGTTTAAATGTGACAGATATTCTATAGATACTCTTTACAGCAACTACAGCTGCACTATCCAAATAAAGTGTTAGATAACATCACATAACCATGCAGTAATTTGTAATACACACGTGCTGTGCCTACATTCACTGACCTACAAACAAAAACAGTGTTATCAAGATTGTATATACTTGTGTATGGCAATAATCAGTCTCTCGGTGATGAAACTGTTCACTGCAATCATGTATTTGTTAAATCAGATGAAGTGCAATACCTGTTTAGTTTCCCATTCTTCCTTATTACACTATTAATGACGGAAGACCTGGCCTGAGATCAGTACCCACGTAGATAAACAGTGGCTTGAGAAAGTATTCACCCCCCTTGTCATTTTTCTTATTTTGTTGCCTTACAACCTGGAATTAAAATTGATTTTGGGGGGGTTTGTATCATTTGATTTGCACAACATGCCTACCACTTTGAAGACGCTAAATATTGTTTTATCGACAAAATAACACAATACTTGAGCGTGAATAACTATTCACCCCCAAAAGTCAATACCTTGTAGAGCGACCTTTTTCAGAAATTACAGCTGCAAGTCTCTTAGGGTATGTCTCTATAAGCTTGGCACATATAGCCACTGGGATTTTTGCTCATTCTTCAAGGCAAAAATGCTCCAGCTCTTTCAAGTTGGATGAGTTCCGCTGGTGTACAGCAATCTTTAAGTCATACCACAGATTCTCAGTTGGGTTGAGGTCTGGGCTTTGACTAGGCCATTCCAAGACATTTAAATGTTTCCCCTTAATTTGATTGCTTTTCTGATTTTCGTGACCAAGCTTCCTGATGCTAAGTGTCTATTTTCTGTTCCTGAAAAATAGCCCGTTTACTTTGGGAAAGTTATTTTTCCAAAAATAAAAAAAATGACCCCTAGATTCAACAAGTTAACCTTTTACCTTTGATGATCTTTGGATGTTTTCACTCACGAGACTCCCAGTTACACAGCAAATGTTCCTTTTGTTCCATAAAGATAATTTTTATACCCAAAATACCGACGTTTGTTTGTCGCGTTATGTTCAGAAATCCACAGGAAAGAGCGGTCACGACAACGCAGACGTATATTCCAAATAATATCTGTAATGTCCACAGAAACATGTCAAATGTTTTTTCTAATCAATCTTCAGGTAGTTTTTAAAATATATATTCGATAATATATCAACCGAGTGTGTAGCTTTTTCCATTACAGCAGGAGGAACAATGGCGGCTTTACTCAATTGCGCACAAACTCACTCTAAGAGCCCCCACCTCTCCACTTACGCAATGTGATCCTTCACGCTAATTTTTCAAAATAAAGCCTGAAACTATGTCTATAGACTGTTGACATCTTAGGGAAGCCACAGAAAAAGAAATCTGGTTGATATCCCTTTAACCTCTAGCGACGAGCAATCCCGTATCCGGGAGTGTAATCATAGCCTCAAGCTCATTACCATAACGCAACGTTTCCTATTCATGAAAATCGCAAATGAAATGTAATAAATATATTGAAACACAAGCTTAGCCTTTTGTTAACAACACTGTCATCTCAGATTTTCAAAATATGCTTTTCAACCAAAGCCACACAAGCATTTGTGTAAGAGTATTGATAGCCTAGCATAGCATTAATCCTAGCATTCAGCAGGCAACATTTTCACAAAAACAAGAAAAGCATTCAAATAAAATAATTTACCTTTGAAGAACTTCGGATGTTTTCAATGACGAGACTTAGTTAGATAGCAAATGTTCATTTTTTCCCAAAATATTATTTGTGTAGACAAAATAGCTCCGTTTTGTTCATCACGTTTGGCTAAGAAAAATACCGGAAAATGCAGTCATTTACAACGCCAAACTTTTTTCAAAATAAATATCGACAGAAACGGCAAACGTTGTTTAGAATCAATCCTCAAGGTGTTTTTCACATACTGTATCTATTCGATAATCTATCAGTGATGGCAGCTGGCTTCTCATCAGAAACAAACGGAAAAATACTGCAGCTGCAATAATTGCAACGGAGGACACTAAGCAACCACCTGGTAGATGTAGTCTCTTATGGTCAATCTTCCAATGATATGCCTACAAATATGTCACAATGCTATAGACACCTTGGGGAAAACGTGGAAAACGTAAGCTGACTCCTAGTTCCTTCACAGCCATATAAGGAGTCATTGGAATGAGGCAGTTTAAAAAAATGCGCCACTTCTTGATTGGATTTTTATCTGGGTTTCGCCTGTAACATCAGTTCTGTGGCACTCACAGACAATATCTTTGCAGTTTTGGAAACGTCAGAGTGTTTTCTTTCCAAAGCTGTCAATTATATGCATAGTCGAGCATCTTTTCGTGACAAAATGTCTTGTTTAAAACGGGAACGTTTTGCATCCATAAATTAAAAGAGCGCCCCCTATATCCAAGAAGTTAAATGGAGACTAGACATGCATAAGAACAGAATGGTTTCAAAATAAGGGTCACTTCCTGATTGGATTTTCCTCAGGGTTTCGCCTGCAATATCAGTTATGTTATACTCACAGACAATATTTTGACAGTTTTGGAAACTTTAGAGAGTTTTCTATCCTGATCTGTCAATTATATGCATATTCTAGCATCTGGTCCTGAGAAATAGGCCGTTTACTTTGGGAACGTTTTTTTTCCAAACATAAAAATAGTGCCCCCTAGCTTCAAGAGGTTTAAGCAATAGCTTTTTTCTGGTCTGTCTTCTGTACAGCCCAGCTCTGTGGAGTGTACGGCTTAAAGTGGTCCTATGGACAGATACTCCAATCTCCGCTGTGGACGTTTCCAGCACCTTCAGGGTTATCTTTGGTCTCTTTGTTGCCTCTCTGATCAATGCCCTCCTTGCCTGGTCTGTGGTGGGCGGCCCTCTCTTGGCAGGTTTGTCGTGGTGCCATAATCTTTCCCTTTTATTATAATGGATTTAATGGTGCTCCGTGGGATGTTCAAAGTTTTGGATACTTTTTTATAGCCCAACCCTGATCTGTACTTCTCCACAACTTTGTCCCTGACCTGTTTGGAGAGCTCCTTGATTTTCATTTTCACACACACAGATATACACACACACACATTAAGACAACACATGCCAAACACACTTAAACACATACACACTCACCTACACGGACTAGCATAATGCTCCATAGCGTTATTCTCCGTAGCCTATTTTTCAGGTTGTAAAGCGATTAGTTAAAAGCTGTTTCCCTGCCTCTTTTCCTGTCGTTTGGTGTTCTGTGATGAAGCATCATCATGAAGGGACATGAATCATCAACTCTGTAAAATTAGCCTCACCACGTCACACATATATCATGCAAAACCCACCCAATACCGTATGGCATGTAGTAGTAGTGTGTGTATGTGTGTGTGTGTGAGCACTTGCATGTAAGTGTGTAGGGGTGTGTGTGTGTGAGTGAGTGAGTGACTGGTTTGCCAGTTAAGTGTAATAAAGCACTGGACTAAAGTAATGTGATGAGATTAATGACCTGGCCAACCATGAATACAGCAGAGCTCCTCCCCACCTCTCTCTCTCTCTCTCTCTCTCTCTCTCTCTCTCTCTCTCTCTGTGTGTCTCTGTCTCTACTCTCTCTCTCTCTCTCTCTCTCTCTCTCTGTGTATGGGGAGTTAGGCTGTGAGGTAATGTGAGGAGACAGATGATTTATCTTACTCAGGTGAGAGCGAGGTGGGAGAGTGGGAGGAAAGGGAGAGAAGAGGATATGGGACAAGAAGGGCAGGATTGATGAGGTGTCTACACTGAGTAGAGAGGGGAGAGACAGAGAGAGGAGAGACAGGGAGAGGAGAGACAGAGAGAGGAGAGACAGAGAGAGGAGAGACAGAGAGAGTAGAGACAGAGAGAGTAGAGACAGACAGAGGAGAGACATAGAGAGGAGAGACAGAGAGAGTAGAGATAGAGAGAGTAGAGACAGAGAGAGGAGAGACATAGAGAGGAGAGACAGAGAGAGGAGAGCAGAGAGAGTAGAGACAGAGAGAGTAGAGAAAGAGAGGGGAGAGATAGAGAGAGGAGGGCAGAGAGAGGAGAGACAGAGAGAGGAGAGCAGAGAGAAGAGAGCAGAGAGAGGAGAGACAGAGAGAGTAGAGCAAAGAGAGGAGAGACAGAGAGGGGAGAGACAGGGAGAGGAGAGACAGAGAGAGTAGAGCAAAGAGAGGAGAGACAGAGAGAGAAGAGACAGAGAGAGGAGAGATAGAGAGAGGAGAGCAGAGAGAGTAGAGCAAAGAGAGGAGAGACAGAGAGGGGAGAGACAGAGAGAGGAGAGACAGAGAGAGTAGAGCAAAGAGAGGAGAGACAGAGAGAGGAGAGACAGAGAAAGGAGAGCAGAGAGAGGAGAGACAGAGAGAGTAGAGAAAGAGAGGGGAGAGATAGAGAGAGGAGGGCAGAGAGAGGAGAGGAGAGAGGAGAGACAGAGAGGAGAGACAGAGAGAGGAGTGGGGCAAGTATTGAGGAATCACAAGGGCAGACAGGGGAGCTGGAGGTTAGAGTGGGATGTGAATTGAACAGGCAGAAAAGGAGGGAAGAGAGGTTTTAACTCCTACCTAGAAACAGAAACTGATTAACAATCATTTATTTTTGCCTTGCCACTCATCCCTGTATCTCCTCTTCTACTCTTTGCCCTCCTTTCAACCTTGTCCTCTCTCTGTCCTCTCAACCCCCTGTATCTTCTCTCACCCTATTTCCTCTCTCCTTGTCCTCCCCTCAAGCCCCCAAACCCCCTGTAACTTCTCTCTCCGTCTTTTCTCTCTCTTTGTCTACTCCTCAACCCCCTGTATCTTCTCTCACCATCTGTCCTCTATTTCTGTCCTCCCCTCAACCCCCTGTATCTTCCCTCTCCATCTGTCCTCTCTATGTCCTCCCCTTAACCCCTGTATCTACTTTCGCCATCTGTCCTCTCTCTCTGTCCTCCCCTCAACCCCCTGTATCTTCTCTCTCCATCTGTCCTCTCTCTGTCCTCCCCTTAGCCCCCTGTATATCCTCTCTCTATCTGTTTTCTCTCTGTCCTCCCCCTGTATCTTCTCTCTCCATCTGTCCTCTCTCTGTCCTCCCCTTAACCCCCTGTATCTTCTCTCTCCATCTGTCCTCTCTATGTCCTCCCCTTAACCCCATGTATCTCCACTGTCCTCTCTATGTCCTCCCCTTAACCCCCTGTATCTTCTCTCTGCATCTGTCCTCTCTATGTCCTCCCCTTAACCACCTGTATCTTCTCTCTCCATCTGTCCTCTCTATGTCCTCCCCTTAACCCCCTGTATCTCCACTGTCCTCTCTATGTCCTCCCCTTAACCCTCTGTATCTTCTCTCTGCATCTGTCCTCTCTATGTCCTCCCCTTAACCCCCTGTATATCCACTGTCCTCTCTATGTCCTCCCCTTAACCCCCTGTATCTCCTCTCTCTGTCTGTTTTCTCTCTGTCCTCCCCTTAACCCCCTGTATCTCCTCTCTCTCGTTTTCCTCCCCTTAACCCCATGTATCTCCTCTCTCTCTCTGTTTTCTCTCTGTCCACCCCTTAACCCCATGTATCTCCTCTCTCTCTCTGTCCTCCCCTTAACCCCCTGTATCTCCTCTCTCTCTCTGTCCTCCCCTTAACCCCCTGCATCTCCTCTCTCTCTCTGTCCTCCCCTTAACCCCATGTATCTCCTCTCTCTCTCTGTTTTCTCTCTGTCCTCCCCTTAACCCCATGTATCTCCTCTCTCTCTCTGTTTTCTCTCTGTCCTCCCCTTAACCCCCTGTATCTCCACTCTGTCTGTCCTCCCCTTAACCCCCGGTATCTCCACTCTCTGTCTGTTTTCTCTCTGTCCTCCCCTTAACCCCCTGTATCTCCTCTCTCTGTCTGTTTTCTCTCTGTCCTCCCCTTAACACCCTGTATCTCCTCTCTCTGTCTGTTTTCTCTCTGTCATACTCTCTCTTTCCCCTCCCTTCCTTTCCCCACTTCCTCCCTCTTCAACACCCTCATACTCTCTCTCTCTCTTTATTGATTGGAGGTCTCCAGTAGAGTCTCTCCCTGTGCCTCCTCGACCAGCCGGAACACCTCAGCCAAACTCCTTTCACCCCTGACAGACAGTCCTACACACGTACACACAGACACACAGACACAGACACACACAGACACACACACACAGACACGCACAGAAACAGACACATGCACCCTACACCCAGCAGGTGAGAAGATATTGCCCTTGCTCAACCAACCGTCCCCCTTCTTTCCTCTCTTCTCTCTGCTCCCCCACCTCCTCCAACACCGTCCTCCTGGGCACCCTCCTGGGCCATCCTCCTGGGCCGTCCTCCTGGCCATCCTCCAAACAGGTCTTCTCAGCGACAAATAAAAACCAACTGGAATTACAATTGAATAAACCCTGCACTAGATCATATTATTGACTATATCTCAGATAATTTAGCTACAGAGCTGTTTAATTTCAAACCTTTGTGAGTGTATTCATAAATGTACAGTCTGAAAATCATCTGAAATGTATTAAAGAATGTGATAATATTCCATATCAAATCATTTCTGGGTAACAATTAAGAATCTCACTGTGATTGTTGTCAGTTAAAATTGTCACATAGAAACAAAAATAGCTGTTAGGAAAGAGCAATTTCTCAAGCAACAATTTTTCTACGACTGCCTGGGAGTGGTCTGACTAGAGAGGGGAAAACAGAAAACCAGCTGTTATTGGCAGAGAGGATTGGAACTCTCTTTCTTATTGGTCTATTAACTAATTTACCACCTGGTGATGTCACCAGGCAGGCCAAAACTCCATCCCACCGAAAGAGGCTGACATTTCAGGATGTATTTTCAAACAGCTCTTAAACTAAAAGGGCATTTTTACAATTTCACAATATTATTCCAGCCTCATAGTGTGGAAATATATACAAAACAAAGGAAATGACGTATTTGACTGCAATGAGCCTGTAATAGTCCAACAAGCTTCAGCGGAACTAACGGCACAAAGGGGCTTTAAAAGAGTTCATT
>NC_143048.1:40375000-40435000 GCF_057628025.1 Oncorhynchus mykiss
CAACTATACATTAGAGAGTTGAACCTCCCTATCTACATGATTTGACCTATGACCTAACATTTCAAATTTTAATTAAAGAAGACAACCAACAACAATGAGAAGAATGAGAAAAACCCCAAGAAAGAAATTGAGAAGACCTATCCAGTAATCAGCTCAATGTAATTGAAGAATCCATAGAATCTAACCACTTCTGGGAAAATTGGAAAACACTAAACAAACAACAACACAAAGAGTTATCAATGCAAAATGGAGACGTCTGGAAAAACCACTTCTCCAACCTTTTCAGCCCTTTAACAAATAACCAAGACAAGAAACTTATACATGATTATTTACAAAACCTAGAACCCATTGGATTCTCCAATCACATTGAATGAAGTACAGGACAAAATACAAACCCTCAAACCCAAAAAGGCCTCTCGTATTGATGGTATCCTAAACTAAATGATAAAATATAGAGACCACAAATTCAAATTGGCTATTGGCTCTGGCATCTTCCCCAATATTTTGAACCGAGGGCTGATCACCCCAATCCACAAAAGTGGAGACAAATTTGACCCCAATAACTACCGTGGAATATGCGTCAGCAGCAATCTTGGAAAAATCCTCTGCAGTATCATCAACAGCATCATCCAACATTTCCTCAGTGAAAACAAGGTCCTGAGCAAATGTCAAATTAGCTTCTTACCAAAATATTGTGTGACAGACCACGTATACACACCCTGACTGACACACAAAAATACAAAAGCAAAGTCTTCTCATGGTTTGTTCATTTCAAAAATGCTTTTGACTCAATATACACATTTATGGAAAGTGGTGTCGGGGGAAAGCATATAACATTATAAAATCAATGTACACAAACAACAAGTGTGCAGTTAAAATTGTCAATAAACACACACATGTATTTCCTCAGTGCCGTGGGGTGAGACAGAGATGCAGCTTGTGCCCCAACCTCTTCAACATATGTGACTAATTTTCAGGAAGCTAGGCGTATGTCGTACGTCACTACTTCACAGGAGAACTTTCTGGAACATGTGAACTGTCATGTGCCTTAATAACAAACTTGTATGCCATCTGTAAATATGAATACAATTGTTAAATTACAAGCCTAGTTGGTTTAGCCATTTAAAAAGTTGGGCAACCTTCCACTACCCATGATTGGCTGAGATAATGAGTGAGCTGGACATGCCGAGAGATGACTTTGGTTTGGTCTGCCATATAGCACGCTTCTGTCTATTTGAACTGGTCAGTATGTGTAGGTAATATTGTCTAGTGCGGCTATTAAAAAATTCTGTAGGACCGAGTTTTGAAATCAGTGGAATTCGTGTTTGATAGCTAAGAAGATGGAGAAAAACCTCTTTCTCCGGATTACATCTTCAAACTAAGGGCAACCATGGCATATGTGACAGGGAGAGGTGTCCATTCATGATGTATGATGGGTAAGATAATTTAGCTAGCTACCTGTATGATCTTATTATTCATATCTCAGAGCCATTTGCTTGGCTAATTATGGAATAATGTTAGCTAGCTAGTAACGTCATGAGTTGGGATTACAGTTCATTGTTTGCCTAGCTACATGTCTTTACAAAGACTCCAATATGCAAGTAACCATTTCAATAGAATGTCACTGTAACAACTGTTGATAGACATAGCTGGTAAATTTGCTCTGGCTATCTACTCCAATTTCAGAGAACTTTCATCTGAGTGTGCAGAAGAACTGATAAATTTACGACTGCGCAACACCCGATGAATATAGCCGGTGTCAATAAACTTTGCTGTAAAAATGTAAATTGTTGCCAGCAGCACAGTTGCTGTCACCAACGCTCTGGATAACGCTCCGGACAACGCTCTGGTTGGGGCTAAAGCTTAAGAGGGTGTGAAAAATACTAAATGGGTCTAGACAAGGAAGAGCTCTCCAGTAGGTACCAAAACATTCAAAGGCCATTTTCTCAAAATTGAGGTGACAAGTTTATCAACTTTCATAGCATTACTTTCCCATTGTTCCTCAACTGCAATGTATGATATATCATTATGTAGCTCTGTGTCTCTGCTTTTATCCAATATAAAAAACAGAAATGTAAATGTTAAACCAACATTTCAAATTTTGCTACATAAAGTATTAGAGTCTAGCTAGCTACATTTTCAGATATTACATGTTTCTCATTTTCAATTTAAAGTATACTGTTAGCTAGCTAACATTATGTGTATGATGCGTATATTAATATTATTTGTATCTCAATGACATTTGCATTGCTAGTTACAGCCTAATGTTAGACAGCTAGCATTGAACCTGGTTGGTTAGCTACCTGCAGATCTATGCAGGGTAGTAACGTTATGAGTTGGGATTATGGTTCATTGTTTAGCTAGCTAGCTAAGTGTCTAAACAAAATACTCCACTATGCAAGTAACTACAGTACCAATCAAAACTTTGGACACACCTCCTCATTCAAGGTTGTTTTACTTTCTTTTTAAAATGTTCTACATTGTAAAATAATACTGAAGACATCAAAACTGTGAAATAACACATATGGAATCATGTAGTAACCAAGAAATTTTAAACAAATGAAAATAGATTTTAGATTTTAGATTCGGGCTACTTTGAAAGATTCTTCAAAGTAGCCACCCTTTGCCTTGGTGGCATTCTCTCAACCAGCTTCATGAGGTAGTCATTGCAGCACAGTTGCAGACATCAATGCTCTGGATAACATAAAAACAGCCTAAGCAGCTCACATAAGGCGAGTTAAAATATCAGAGTGAGCTGTTCTCTCATTTATGTCTGGAAGTAGCTAGCAAATTAGCCAATATTGGCCAGTTAGCCTGGGTGCTTGTGTGCTGTTGTTAGGTCAGAAATCTCTGATCAACTGCACACTCTGGCACTCCAGATTCAATTTACAAACATAACCTTAGTATAAACTAGCTTTTAGTCTTCAAATCTTTGGTTGTTTAGTATATAGCCTCACATGTGAATCCTTTAAGAGATGGGCTAAAGCTTAAGAGGGTGTGAACAATGCTGAATGGGTGTAGACACAGAAGGGCTCTCCAATAGGTACTAAAAGATTCAAGGGCCATTTTGTAAAAAAGGGAAGTTACACGTTTATCAACATTCCAAGCAGAATTACTTTCCCATTGTTTCCCAACTGTAGTGTGCGATATACAATTTTCTAGCTCTGAGTGTCTACTTTTATCCAATGTAAAAAAAAAACACAATTTCAAGTGTTGCTACATGAGACCGAAATGAGCCGTTTGGTCACATAAATATCAGTGATTTGGCAAGGGCACTAGAGAACACTCTGCAGCACCCGGCCTCACTCTACTAGAATCTGAAGTCAAATGTCTACTGTTTGCTGATGATCTGGTGCTTCTGTTACTAACCAAGGAGGGACAACAGCAGCACCTAGATCTTCTGCCCATATTCTGTCAGACTTGAGCCCTGATAGTGAATCTCAGTAAATCATTGTATCCAATAAAGGTCCAGTAGCCAAGACCTCAAATAAAAACTCTATCTAGACACTATTGAAATAGAATACACACGTCATTATACCTACCTCGACCTAAACATCAACACCACAGGTACCTTTCAGACGGCTGTGAACGATCCAAGAGACAAGGCAAGAAGGGCCTTCTACACCATCAAAAGGAACATAAAACTTAACAACTCAATTAGGATCTGGCTAAAAGTACTTCAATCAGTTATCTAACCCATTGCCCTCTGTGCTTGTGAGGTATGGGGTCCATTCAACAACCAAGAATTTACTAAATGGGACAAACACCCAATTGAAACTCAGCATGCAGAATTCTGCAAAAATATACTTTGTGTACAACTCCAAACCCCACAATGCATGCAGAGGAGAATTAGACCGATACCTGCTAGTTATCAACATCCTGAAAAGAGATGTTCAATTCCACAACCACCTAAAAGGAAGCGATGCCCAGACATTCCACCACAAAGACCTCACCTACATGGAGATTAACCAAGAGAAGTGTGCCCTCAGACAGCTGTTTTTTTTGTTGGACTGTTTACAAACACAAAGCCCTCACCTACATAGAGATTAACCAAGAGAAGAGTGCCCTCAGACAGCTGGTTTTGGGACTCTGTTTACAAACAGCCCCAGGACAGCAACACAATTAGATCCAATAGATCCAATAAAACATAAAAAATTGACACAATGGAAATAATCAACCAAAAAACAGATCAAATCTGGCCCTAAACAGAGAGTACACAGTGGCAGAATACCTGACTCCTTGACTATGTACAGACTCAGTGAGCATAGCCTTGCTATTGAGAGAGGCCACCATAGGCAGACCTGGCTCTCAAGAGAAGACAGGCTATGTGCACACTGCCCACAAAATGAGGTGGAAACTGAGCTGCACTGAGCTCACACCAGTGAGCTGCACTTACCAACTGAGCTGCAATAACCTCCTGCCCAATGTATGACCACATTTGAGATACTGTACATATTTCCCACAGATCACACAGATCCGCAAATAATTTGAAAACAAATCAGACATTGATCAACTCCCATATCTGTTAGGCGAAATACTGCAGTCTCCAATCACAGAAGTACAGAAATACTGTGTAGACATTGTTAATGTTGTAAATGACTATTGTAGCTGGAAACAGCATATTTGTTTAAGGAATATCTACATAGGCGTACAGAGGCCCATTATCAGCAACCATCACTCCTGTGTTCCAATGGCACGTTGTGTTAGCTAAACCAAGTTGATCATTTTAAAATGCTAATTTATTATTAGAAAACCCTTTAACAATTATGTTTGCACAGCTGAAAACTGTTGTACTGATTAAAGAAGCAATAAAACTGACCTCCCTTAGATTAGTTTAGTGTCTGGAGCATAAGCATTTTGTGGGTTCGATTAAAGGTTCAAAATGGCCAGAAACAAATACTTTTTTTCTGAAACTCATAAGTCTATTCTTGTTCTGAGAAATGAAGAATATTCCATTGGAGAAATTGCCAAGAAATTGAAGATCTCGTACAACTCTGTGTACTACTCCCTTCACAGAACATCGCAAACTGTCTCTAACCAGAATAGAAAGAGGAGTGGGAGTCCCCGATGCACAACTGAGCAAGAGGACAAGTACATTAGAGTGTCTAGTTTGAGAAACAGACGCCTCACAAGTCCTCAACTGGCACTTTCATTAAATAGTACTCGCAAGACACCAGTCTCAACGTCACAGTGAAGAGGCGACTCCCGGGATGCTGGCCTTTAGCGTGCCATTAGAACACAGGAGTGATGGTTGCTGGTAATGGGCCTCTGTAATCTCCCGTTTCCAGCCACAATAGTCATTTACAACATTATCAATTTGATGAGATTTAAAAAAAAAAAGGGATGTTTCTAAGTGACCCCAAACTTTTGTACAGGTCTCTCTCTCTCTCTCTCTCTCTCTCTTTCTCTTTGTCTCTCTCTCTCTTTCTCTTTGTCTCTCTCTCTCTTTCTCTTTGCCTCTCTCTCTTTCTCTTTGTCTCTCTCTCTCAATTTCTCTTTGTCTCTCTCTCTCTCTCTCTCTCTCTTTCTCTTTGTCTCTCTCTCAATTTCTCTCTCTCTCTCTCTCTCTCTCTCTCTCTTTCTCTTTCTCTCTCTCTCTTTCTCCTTGTCTCTCTCTCTCTTTCTCTTTGCCTCTCTCTCTTTCTCTTTGTCTCTCCCTCTCTCTTTCTCTTTGTCTCTCCCTCTTTCTCTTTGTCTCTCTCCCTCTCTCTCTCTCTCTCTCTCTCTCTCTCTGTCTCCATCTCTCTCTCTTTGTCTCTCTCTCTCTTTCTCTTAGTCTCTCTCTCTCTTTCTCTTTCTCTTTGTCTCTCTTTCTCTTTGTCTCTCTCCCTCTCTCTTTCTCTTTGTCTCTCCCTCTTTCTCTTTGTCTCTCTCCCTCCCTCTCTCTCTCTCTCTCTCTCATATTATGATGTAATCTCCTCTCACCTCCTTCCCACCTTTGACTCTTCTCATCCCTTTCTCCCACATGAGACACATGACCGTGTCTCTCCCTCATTTCTCTTCATCACTGAAACCAAATAAAAAAGATTAAAAGACTGCATTTGGTTCCCCAGGCCTGTTAATATGCCACACCCTCCATCCAATATCAGATGGAGGGTGTGTGTTCATGCCTGTGTATGAGCTTTTGTAAATGTGTGTGTGTGGACTGTTTGTGCAGCTGAATAAAATAAAGTCAGTGTATGTGTATTATCAGTTCATGTCAGGTTTAAGTGTCAGAGTGGGTCTGGCTTTCCCTCCCTCCCTCCCTCCCCCCTTTTTTCCCCTCTTCCTTCCTTCCTTCCTTCCCTCCCTCCCCTCCTCCTTCCTTCCTCTCATCCTTCCCTCCTCTCCTCATTCCCTCCCCTCCTCCTTTTCTACTCTCCTCCTTCCCTTCCCTCTTCTCCTTCCCTTCCCTCCTCTCATCTTTTCTCCTCTCCTCCTTCCCTCTCCTCCTCCTTTCTTCTCGCCTATCTCCCTCCCCTACTATTTCCCTCACTATCTCCTTCCCTCCTCACCTCCTTACCTTTTCTCTTCCTTCTTTCCTCTCCTACTTCCCTCCCGTCCTCCTTCCCTGCCCTTCTCCTTCCCTCCTATCCTCCTTTCTTCTTTTCTCCTATCTTATCTACCTCCTCTCCTCTTCTTCTATTTTCCTCTCTACTGTCCTTCCTTTCTTTCTTTCTTTCTTTCTTTCTTTCCTTCTTTCCTTCTTTCCTTCTTTCCTTCTTTCCTTCTTTCCTTCTTTCCTTCCTTCCTTCCTTCCTTCCTTCCTTCCTTCCTTCCTTCCTTCCTTCCTTCCTTCCTATTGACACGACCATGTGTCTCTATGGCAGTTTGCTGTGTTGTGTTCCAGAGCTGCCAGCATGTGGCTCTGACAGCCAATAATGATCTCAGACATAATAGTGGTGATCGGGACACGGGAAGTTATGATAGCCAGCCCACACACACACTAACACAGTGTCAACAGACTGAGAAGTCTTCAGCTTTAGCCTTAAAGCTGTCCATCTGTCTTTCTGTCTGTGCTGAGCTTACATAGTGGTCATGAAATGTTGATTACTACAGGAGTCTAGTGTCACTTTGTGTCTGACTGGATCTATTAACACTAAAGACTGTTCATGGACTAGGTGAATGACCAGCAACCCTTATCGAGGTCATAAACACGTTTTTTGCAACTGTTAACCAACTGATTATATAATTCACAGGAACTTTGTGTTTCAGTTCATCCACTCAAAACACAATCAATAACATTTTGAAAATAATTCTGGTTATATTTCTTTATGCATGATGGATGATTTGTTAGAGGCAGAGAGACACAGAGAAATGTTTGTTGTTGTGATGGACAGATGTTCAAGGGAGATTAACACAGAGAAATCATGGTTGTTGCGAGGTACAGATGTTAGCAATAGAGAGATTGAGAAATCAAGATTGTTGTGTAGGACATATGTTAGCGGGAGAGAGATTGAGAAATGATGGTTGTTGCGAAGTACAGATGTTAGCAGGAGAGAGATTGAGAAATCATGGTTGTTGTGTAGGACATATGTTAGCAGGAGAGAGATTGAGAAATGATGGTTGTTGTGTAGGACATATGTTAGAGGCAGACAGGGAAATCATGGTTGCTGTGTAGGACATATGTTAGAGGCAGACAGGGAAATGATGGTTGTTGTGTAGGACATATGTTAGAGGCAGACAGGGAAATCATGGTTGCTGTGTAGGACATATGTTAGAGGCAGACAGGGAAATCATGGTTGCTGTGTAGGACATATGTTAGAGGCAGACAGGGAAATCATGGTTGCTGTGTAGGACATATGTTAGAGGCAGACAGGGAAATCATGGTTGCTGTGTAGGACATATGTTAGAGGCAGACAGGGAAATCATGGTTGTTGTGTAGGACATATGTTAGAGGCAGACAGGGAAATCATGGTTGCTGTGTAGGACATATGTTAGAGGCAGACAGGGAAATCATGGTTGCTGTGTAGGACATATGTTAGAGGCAGACAGGGAAATCATGGTTGCTGTGTAGGACATATGTTAGAGGCAGACAGGGAAATGATGGTTGTTGTGTAGGACATATGTTAGAGGCAGACAGGGAAATCATGGTTGCTGTGTAGGACATATGTTAGAGGCAGACAGGGAAATCATGGTTGCTGTGTAGGACATATGTTAGAGGCAGACAGGGAAATCATGGTTGCTGTGTAGGACATATGTTAGAGGCAGACAGGGAAATGATGGTTGTTGTGTAGGACATATGTTAGAGGCAGACAGGGAAATGATGGTTGTTGTGTAGGACATATGTTAGAGGCAGACAGGGAAATGATGGTTGTTGTGTAGGACATATGTTAGAGGCAGACAGGGAAATCATGGTTGCTGTGTAGGACATATGTTAGAGGCAGACAGGGAAATCATGGTTGCTGTGTAGGACATATGTTAGAGGCAGACAGGGAAATCATGGTTGCTGTGTAGGACATATGTTAGAGGCAGACAGGGAAATCATGGTTGCTGTGTAGGACATATGTTAGAGGCAGACAGGGAAATGATGGTTGTTGTGTAGGACATATGTTAGAGGCAGACAGGGAAATCATGGTTGCTGTGTAGGACATATGTTAGAGGCAGACAGGGAAATCATGGTTGCTGTGTAGGACATATGTTAGAGGCAGACAGGGAAATCATGGTTGCTGTGTAGGACATATGTTAGAGGCAGACAGGGAAATCATGGTTGCTGTGTAGGACATATGTTAGAGGCAGACAGGGAAATCATGGTTGTTGTGTAGGACATATGTTAGAGGCAGACAGGGAAATCATGGTTGCTGTGTAGGACATGTGTTAGAGGCAGACAGGGAAATGATGGTTGTTGTGTAGGACATATGTTAGAGGCAGACAGGGAAATCATGGTTGCTGTGTAGGACATATGTTAGAGGCAGACAGGGAAATCATGGTTGCTGTGTAGGACATATGTTAGAGGCAGACAGGGAAATCATGGTTGTTGTGTAGGACATATGTTAGAGGCAGACAGGGAAATGATGGTTGTTGTGTAGGACATATGTTAGAGGCAGACAGGGAAATCATGGTTGCTGTGTAGGACATATGTTAGAGGCAGACAGGGAAATCATGGTTGCTGTGTAGGACATATGTTAGAGGCAGACAGGGAAATGATGGTTGCTGTGTAGGACATATGTTAGAGGCAGACAGGGAAATCATGGTTGCTGTGTAGGACATATGTTAGAGGCAGACAGGGAAATCATGGTTGCTGTGTAGGACATATGTTAGAGGCAGACAGGGAAATCATGGTTGCTGTGTAGGACATATGTTAGAGGCAGACAGGGAAATCATGGTTGTTGTGTAGGACATATGTTAGAGGCAGACAGGGAAATGATGGTTGTTGTGTAGGACATATGTTAGAGGCAGACAGGGAAATGATGGTTGTTGTGTAGGACATATGTTAGAGGCAGACAGGGAAATGATGGTTGCTGTGTAGGACATATGTTAGAGGCAGACAGGGAAATCATGGTTGCTGTGTAGGACATATGTTAGAGGCAGACAGGGAAATGATGGTTGTTGTGTAGGACATATGTTAGAGGCAGACAGGGAAATTATGGTTGTTGTGTAGGACATATGTTAGAGGCAGACAGGGAAATGATGGTTGTTGTGTAGGACATATGTTAGAGGCAGACAGGGAAATCATGGTTGCTGTGTAGGACATATGTTAGAGGCAGACAGGGAAATCATGGTTGCTGTGTAGGACATATGTTAGAGGCAGACAGGGAAATGATGGTTGTTGTGTAGGACATATGTTAGAGGCAGACAGGGAAATCATGGTTGCTGTGTAGGACATATGTTAGAGGCAGACAGGGAAATCATGGTTGCTGTGTAGGACATATGTTAGAGGCAGACAGGGAAATCATGGTTGCTGTGTAGGACATATGTTAGAGGCAGACAGGGAAATGATGGTTGTTGTGTAGGACATATGTTAGAGGCAGACAGGGAAATGATGGTTGTTGTGTAGGACATATGTTAGAGGCAGACAGGGAAATGATGGTTGTTGTGTAGGACATATGTTAGAGGCAGACAGGGAAATCATGGTTGCTGTGTAGGACATATGTTAGAGGCAGACAGGGAAATGATGGTTGTTGTGTAGGACATATGTTAGAGGCAGACAGGGAAATGATGGTTGTTGTGTAGGACATATGTTAGAGGCAGACAGGGAAATGATGGTTGTTGTGTAGGACATATGTTAGAGGCAGACAGGGAAATGATGGTTGTTGTGTAGGACATATGTTAGAGGCAGACAGGGAAATGATGGTTGTTGTGTAGGACATATGTTAGAGGCAGACAGGGAAATCATGGTTGCTGTGTAGGACATATGTTAGAGGCAGACAGGGAAATCATGGTTGCTGTGTAGGACATATGTTAGAGGCAGACAGGGAAATCATGGTTGCTGTGTAGGACATATGTTAGAGGCAGACAGGGAAATGATGGTTGTTGTGTAGGACATATGTTAGAGGCAGACAGGGAAATGATGGTTGTTGTGTAGGACATATGTTAGAGGCAGACAGGGAAATCATGGTTGCTGTGTAGGACATATGTTAGAGGCAGACAGGGAAATCATGGTTGCTGTGTAGGACATATGTTAGAGGCAGACAGGGAAATGATGGTTGTTGTGTAGGACATATGTTAGAGGCAGACAGGGAAATCATGGTTGTTGTGTAGGACATATGTTAGAGGCAGACAGGGAAATGATGGTTGCTGTGTAGGACATATGTTAGAGGCAGACAGGGAAATGATGGTTGTTGTGTAGGACATATGTTAGAGGCAGACAGGGAAATGATGGTTGCTGTGTAGGACATATGTTAGAGGCAGACAGGGAAATGATGGTTGTTGTGTAGGACATATGTTAGAGGCAGACAGGGAAATCATGGTTGTTGTGTAGGACATATGTTAGAGGCAGACAGGGAAATGATGGTTGCTGTGTAGGACATATGTTAGAGGCAGACAGGGAAATCATGGTTGTTGTGTAGGACATATGTTAGAGGCAGACAGGGAAATGATGGTTGCTGTGTAGGACATATGTTAGAGGCAGACAGGGAAATGATGGTTGTTGTGTAGGACATATGTTAGAGGCAGACAGGGAAATCATGGTTGTTGTGTAGGACATATGTTAGAGGCAGACAGGGAAATGATGGTTGCTGTGTAGGACATATGTTAGAGGCAGACAGGGAAATGATGGTTGTTGTGTAGGACATATGTTAGAGGCAGACAGGGAAATGATGGTTGCTGTGTAGGACATATGTTAGAGGCAGACAGGGAAATGATGGTTGTTGTGTAGGACATATGTTAGAGGCAGACAGGGAAATCATGGTTGTTGTGTAGGACATATGTTAGAGGCAGACAGGGAAATGATGGTTGCTG
This sequence comes from Oncorhynchus mykiss, assembly GCF_057628025.1. Classification (NCBI taxonomy): domain Eukaryota; kingdom Metazoa; phylum Chordata; class Actinopteri; order Salmoniformes; family Salmonidae; genus Oncorhynchus; species Oncorhynchus mykiss. Next base: position 40,386,380 of record NC_143048.1, read on the forward strand.
TGTAGGACATATGTTAGAGGCAGACAGGGAAATCATGGTTGCTGTGTAGGACATATGTTAGAGGCAGACAGGGAAATGATGGTTGTTGTGTAGGACATATGTTAGAGGCAGACAGGGAAATGATGGTTGTTGTGTAGGACATATGTTAGAGGCAGACAGGGAAATGATGGTTGTTGTGTAGGACATATGTTAGAGGCAGACAGGGAAATGATGGTTGTTGTGTAGGACATATGTTAGAGGCAGACAGGGAAATGATGGTTGTTGTGTAGGACATATGTTAGAGGCAGACAGGGAAATCATGGTTGCTGTGTAGGACATATGTTAGAGGCAGACAGGGAAATCATGGTTGCTGTGTAGGACATATGTTAGAGGCAGACAGGGAAATCATGGTTGCTGTGTAGGACATATGTTAGAGGCAGACAGGGAAATGATGGTTGTTGTGTAGGACATATGTTAGAGGCAGACAGGGAAATGATGGTTGTTGTGTAGGACATATGTTAGAGGCAGACAGGGAAATCATGGTTGCTGTGTAGGACATATGTTAGAGGCAGACAGGGAAATCATGGTTGCTGTGTAGGACATATGTTAGAGGCAGACAGGGAAATGATGGTTGTTGTGTAGGACATATGTTAGAGGCAGACAGGGAAATCATGGTTGTTGTGTAGGACATATGTTAGAGGCAGACAGGGAAATGATGGTTGCTGTGTAGGACATATGTTAGAGGCAGACAGGGAAATGATGGTTGTTGTGTAGGACATATGTTAGAGGCAGACAGGGAAATGATGGTTGCTGTGTAGGACATATGTTAGAGGCAGACAGGGAAATGATGGTTGTTGTGTAGGACATATGTTAGAGGCAGACAGGGAAATCATGGTTGTTGTGTAGGACATATGTTAGAGGCAGACAGGGAAATGATGGTTGCTGTGTAGGACATATGTTAGAGGCAGACAGGGAAATCATGGTTGTTGTGTAGGACATATGTTAGAGGCAGACAGGGAAATGATGGTTGTTGTGTAGGACATATGTTAGAGGCAGACAGGGAAATGATGGTTGTTGTGTAGGACATATGTTAGAGGCAGACAGGGAAATGATGGTTGCTGTGTAGGACATATGTTAGAGGCAGACAGGGAAATGATGGTTGTTGTGTAGGACATATGTTAGAGGCAGACAGGGAAATGATGGTTGTTGTGTAGGACATATGTTAGAGGCAGACAGGGAAATGATGGTTGCTGTGTAGGACATATGTTAGAGGCAGACAGGGAAATGATGGTTGCTGTGTAGGACATATGTTAGAGGCAGACAGGGAAATGATGGTTGTTGTGTAGGACATATGTTAGAGGCCGACAGGGAAATGATGGTTGCTGTGTAGGACATATGTTAGAGGCAGACAGGGAAATCATGGTTGCTGTGTAGGACATATGTTAGAGGCAGACAGGGAAATGATGGTTGTTGTGTAGGACATATGTTAGAGGCAGACAGGGAAATGATGGTTGTTGTGTAGGACATATGTTAGAGGCAGACAGGGAAATGATGGTTGCTGTGTAGGACATATGTTAGAGGCAGACAGGGAAATCATGGTTGTTGTGTAGGACATATGTTAGAGGCAGACAGGGAAATCATGGTTGTTGTGTAGGACATATGTTAGAGGCAGACAGGGAAATCATGGTTGCTGTGTAGGACATATGTTAGAGGCAGACAGGGAAATGATGGTTGTTGTGTAGGACATATGTTAGAGGCAGACAGGGAAATGATGGTTGTTGTGTAGGACATATGTTAGAGGCAGACAGGGAAATGATGGTTGCTGTGTAGGACATATGTTAGAGGCAGACAGGGAAATGATGGTTGTTGTGTAGGACATATGTTAGAGGCAGACAGGGAAATCATGGTTGCTGTGTAGGACATATGTTAGAGGCAGACAGGGAAATGATGGTTGCTGTGTAGGACATATGTTAGAGGCAGACAGGGAAATCATGGTTGCTGTGTAGGACATATGTTAGAGGCAGACAGGGAAATGATGGTTGTTGTGTAGGACATATGTTAGAGGCAGACAGGGAAATGATGGTTGTTGTGTAGGACATATGTTAGAGGCAGACAGGGAAATGATGGTTGCTGTGTAGGACATATGTTAGAGGCAGACAGGGAAATGATGGTTGTTGTGTAGGACATATGTTAGAGGCAGACAGGGAAATCATGGTTGCTGTGTAGGACATATGTTAGAGGCAGACAGGGAAATGATGGTTGCTGTGTAGGACATATGTTAGAGGCAGACAGGGAAATGATGGTTGTTGTGTAGGACATATGTTAGAGGCAGACAGGGAAATGATGGTTGTTGTGTAGGACATATGTTAGAGGCAGACAGGGAAATGATGGTTGTTGTGTAGGACATATGTTAGAGGCAGACAGGGAAATCATGGTTGCTGTGTAGGACATATGTTAGAGGCAGACAGGGAAATCATGGTTGTTGTGTAGGACATATGTTAGAGGCAGACAGGGAAATGATGGTTGTTGTGTAGGACATATGTTAGAGGCAGACAGGGAAATGATGGTTGTTGTGTAGGACATATGTTAGAGGCAGACAGGGAAATGATGGTTGCTGTGTAGGACATATGTTAGAGGCAGACAGGGAAATCATGGTTGTTGTGTAGGACATATGTTAGAGGCAGACAGGGAAATGATGGTTGTTGTGTAGGACATATGTTAGAGGCAGACAGGGAAATCATGGTTGCTGTGTAGGACATATGTTAGAGGCAGACAGGGAAATGATGGTTGTTGTGTAGGACATATGTTAGAGGCAGACAGGGAAATCATGGTTGTTGTGTAGGACATATGTTAGAGGCAGACAGGGAAATCATGGTTGTTGTGTAGGACATATGTTAGAGGCAGACAGGGAAATCATGGTTGTTGTGTAGGACATATGTTAGAGGCAGACAGGGAAATGATGGTTGTTGTGTAGGACATATGTTAGAGGCAGACAGGGAAATCATGGTTGCTGTGTAGGACATATGTTAGAGGCAGACAGGGAAATGATGGTTGCTGTGTAGGACATATGTTAGAGGCAGACAGGGAAATGATGGTTGTTGTGTAGGACATATGTTAGAGGCAGACAGGGAAATGATGGTTGTTGTGTAGGACATATGTTAGAGGCAGACAGGGAAATCATGGTTGCTGTGTAGGACATATGTTAGAGGCAGACAGGGAAATCATGGTTGCTGTGTAGGACATATGTTAGAGGCAGACAGGGAAATCATGGTTGCTGTGTAGGACATATGTTAGAGGCAGACAGGGAAATCATGGTTGTTGTGTAGGACATATGTTAGAGGCAGACAGGGAAATGATGGTTGCTGTGTAGGACATATGTTAGAGGCAGACAGGGAAATCATGGTTGCTGTGTAGGACATATGTTAGAGGCAGACAGGGAAATCATGGTTGCTGTGTAGGACATATGTTAGAGGCAGACAGGGAAATCATGGTTGCTGTGTAGGACATATGTTAGAGGCAGACAGGGAAATGATGGTTGTTGTGTAGGACATATGTTAGAGGCAGACAGGGAAATCATGGTTGCTGTGTAGGACATATGTTAGAGGCAGACAGGGAAATCATGGTTGCTGTGTAGGACATATGTTAGAGGCAGACAGGGAAATGATGGTTGCTGTGTAGGACATATGTTAGAGGCAGACAGGGAAATCATGGTTGTTGTGTAGGACATATGTTAGAGGCAGACAGGGAAATGATGGTTGCTGTGTAGGACATATGTTAGAGACAGACAGGGAAATCATGGTTGTTGTGTAGGACATATGTTAGAGGCAGACAGGGAAATGATGGTTGCTGTGTAGGACATATGTTAGAGGCAGACAGGGAAATGATGGTTGTTGTGTAGGACATATGTTAGAGACAGACAGGGAAATGATGGTTGCTGTGTAGGACATATGTTAGAGGCAGACAGGGAAATGATGGTTGTTGTGTAGGACATATGTTAGAGGCAGACAGGGAAATGATGGTTGCTGTGTAGGACATATGTTAGAGGCAGACAGGGAAATGATGGTTGCTGTGTAGGACATATGTTAGAGGCAGACAGGGAAATGATGGTTGTTGTGTAGGACATATGTTAGAGGCAGACAGGGAAATGATGGTTGTTGTGTAGGACATATGTTAGAGGCAGACAGGGAAATGATGGTTGTTGTGTAGGACATATGTTAGAGGCAGACAGGGATATGATGGTTGTTGTGTAGGACATATGTTAGAGGCAGACAGGGAAATCATGGTTGTTGTGAAACACAGATGTTAGAGGCAGACAGGGAAATGATGGTTGTTGTGTAGGAAATTTTTTTTGAGGCAGACAGGGAAATCATGGTTGTTGTGTAGGACATATGTTAGAGGCAGACAGGGAAATGATGGTTGTTGTGTAGGACATATGTTAGAGGCAGACAGGGAAATCATGGTTGCTGTGTAGGACATATGTTAGAGGCAGACAGGGAAATGATGGTTGCTGTGTAGGACATATGTTAGAGGCAGACAGGGAAATGATGGTTGCTGTGTAGGACATATGTTAGAGGCAGACAGGGAAATGATGGTTGTTGTGTAGGACATATGTTAGAGGCAGACAGGGAAATGATGGTTGTTGTGTAGGACATATGTTAGAGACAGACAGGGAAATGATGGTTGTTGTGTAGGACATATGTTAGAGGCAGACAGGGAAATGATGGTTGTTGTGTAGGACATATGTTAGAGGCAGACAGGGAAATGATGGTTGTTGTGTAGGACATATGTTAGAGGCAGACAGGGAAATGATGGTTGTTGTGTAGGACATATGTTAGAGGCAGACAGGGAAATGATGGTTGTTGTGTAGGACATATGTTAGAGGCAGACAGGGAAATCATGGTTGCTGTGTAGGACATATGTTAGAGGCAGACAGGGAAATGATGGTTGTTGTGTAGGACATATGTTAGAGACAGACAGGGAAATGATGGTTGCTGTGTAGGACATATGTTAGAGGCAGACAGGGAAATGATGGTTGTTGTGAAACACAGATGTTAGATGTATTTTATATTTTATTAGGATACTCATTAGCTGTTGCGAAAGCATTAGCTACTCTTCCTGGTTTCCACGCAAAACACGAAACATAATACAGAACATTAAAATCTCTTGAGGATCAGCCCCTTTTTTAAATTCTTGTTTAAAATGACATACCCAAATCGAACTGCCTGTAGCTCAGGCCCTGAAGCAAGGATATGCATATTCTTGGTACCATTTGAAAGGAAACACTTTGAAGTTTATGGAAATGTGAAATTAATGTAATAGAATATAACACAATAAATATGGTAAAAGATCATACGAAGAAAGAAAAAACATTTCTTTTTTTTGTACCATCATCTTTGAAATGCAAGAGAAGGGCCATAATGTATTATTCCAGCCCAGGTGCAATTCAAATTTTGGCCAATAGATGGTGTATATGCAAAGTTTTAGACTGATCCAATGAACCATTGCATTTCTGATAATTTTTGGATATCAAGACTGCCCAAATGTGCCTAATTTGTTTATTAATAACTTTTCATGTTCAAAACTGGTTTACTCTCCTCAAACAATAGCATGATATTATTTCACTGTAAAAGCTATTGTAAATTGGACAGTGCAGTTAGATTAACAATAATTTAAGATTTCTGCCCATATCAGATATGTCTATGTCCTGGGAAATATTCTTGTTACTTACAACCTCATGCTAATCGTATTAGCCTACGTTAGCTCAACCATCCCGTCGAAGGGACACCAATCCCAAATAATTAATAGACAAGAACAGCTCAAGAACAGAACTACATATATTTTAAAATGACACACATAGCCGACATATCAATACATACACACAAACTATCTACGTCTCATAAGGGAGAGGAGTTGCTTTATCTGATTTTTTAAAAATAGGTTTACTGTTCATTTGAGCAATATGAGATGGAAGGCAGTTCCATACAATAATGGCTCAATATAATACTGTGCACTTTCTTGAATTTGTTCTGGAGGGGAAAGTATGTGTGTCACAGCTATGTGTGTAGTTGACTATGCAAACAATTTGGAATGTTCAACATATTCACATTTCTTATGAAAATAAGAAGTGATGCAGTCAGTCTCTCCTCAACTCTTAGTCAAGAAAGACAGGCAAGCATAGTATTTATATCAGCCCTCTGATTACAATGTAAAGCAAGATGTGCCCCTCTGGGCTAGCTGCAGCTTCACTGGGTCTTCTTTGCAGCACTTGACCATGGTGACTGGGCAATAATCAAGATTAGACAAAACTAGAGCCTGCAGAGCTTGCTTTTTTTTACTTCTATCCCGTCTTTACAACCATTGAACCTACGGTATATGTTTTGACCATGATAGTTTGCAATCTAAGGTCACACCAAGTAATTTAGTTTCCACAACAGTCACACCACGCCATCCATTACCAGATTCAGCTTAGGTCTAGAGCTTGGTACCATACAATACTCTTAGTTTTAAAGCTGTTCGGGAACCATTTAATTACTGGCCACCCATTCCAAAACTGACTGCAACTCCTTGTTAAGGGTTTCAGTGACTTTCTTAGCTTTGGTTGCTGACACGTATATGGTTGAATCATCAGCATACATAGACAAACATGCTTGTTTAATGCCAGTGGCAGGTCATTGGTGAAAATAGAAAAGAGTAGAGAGCCTAGAAAGCTGCCCTGGGGTACACCACACCCTATATGTTTGATATTAGAGCACATTCTATTAAAGAAAACCCTCTGAGTTAGATAGAAAGCTCTTAATCCACGATATGGCAGCAAGTTGATAGGTCTGTGGTTAGAATCCGTAAAGACCATTTTACCACTCTTGGGTAGTGGAATTACTTTGGCTTCCCTCCAGGTCTGAGGACAAAGACTTTCCTCTTGGCTCAGATTAAGGATATGACAGATATGAGCAGCTATAGAATCATTTACCATCCTCAATGCCAGGAGGTTTGTCATTATTGACCGATAACAATAATGTTTCCACCTCTCCCACACTAACTTTACAAAATTCCAAATTACAACGATTTTCTTTCATTATTAGTTTTTTTATGCATAAATGCGATGGCTCACTGTTCGATGTTGGCATTTCCTGCCTAAGTTTGCCCACTTTGCCAATGAAGTAATCATTAAAATAATTGGCAACATCAAATGGTTTTGTGATGAATAAGCCATCTGATTCTATGAAAGATGGAGTTAAATTTGTCTTTCTGCCCATAATTTAATTTAAAGTGCAATGTTTTTTTCCCATCATTCTTTATTTCATTGGTCTTGGCTTCATAATACAGTTTATTCTTCTTTTAATTGAGTTTAGTCACATAATTTCTCAATTTGCAGTAAGTCAGCCAGTCGGATGTGCAGACAGACTTATTTAGCCACTCCTGTTGCCCCATCTCTTTCAAGTGTACAGTTTTTAAATTCCTCATCAATCCACGGAGCCTCAACAGTTCTAACAGTCAATTTGCTAACAGGTGCATGTTTATCAATAATTGGAAGAAGCAATTTCATAAATTCATCAAGTGCAGCGTCTGGATGCTCCTTATTAATCACATCAGACCAAGAAACATTTGTAACATCATCCACGTGAGTCACTTTGAAATTTGACATGGGGAGCAACTTAAAAAAAAAAGTCTAATTATGCGGTGAGACTGTGACAGCTTCTTGTTCATAAAGATGGTGATTTGTCTCTGAGTGACAAAGCATTTTCTCAATGATCTACAGCAAAGGAGAAACCGGAGATTTGTGTACCAACTGCCGTGCCCCAGCCTGCTGAGACGTTCCCGACACACATATAGTTATCAACTAAACTCAACAAAGTACTTTACACCCACTGTAGACTAAAAACAATATATCCCGTCATTATCAGTCCTTCACCTTCACCCCTTACACTCTCTCTGTCACCCAACCCCCCTCATCCCATCCTTTATACTGCATTACCTCACCCCATCATGTATAATGCATTACCTCACCCTATTCTATACACTGCATAGCCTCACCCCAACCTTTATACTGCATTACCTCACCCTATCATGTATAATGCATTACCTCACCATATATGTTATGCTGCATTACCTCACCCTATCATTTATACTGCATTACCTCGCCCCATCATGTATACTGCATTACCTCACCATATTCTATACACGGCATAGCCTCACCCCAACCTTTATACTGCATTACCTCACCCTATATGGTATACTGCATTACCTCACCATATCATTTATACTGCAATACCTCACCATATAATGTATACTACATTACCCCACCCTATATGTTATACTGCATTACCTCACCCTATCATTTAGACTGCATTATCTCACCATATAACGTATACTGCATTACCTCACACAATAATTTATACTGCATTACCTCACCCTATCATTTACACTGCATTACCTCACCCCATCCTTTATACTATACATATCATCCTATCGTGTATAATGCATTACCTCACCCTATATGTTATACTGCATTACCTCACCATATCATTTATATTTCATTACCTCACCATATAATGTATACTACATTACCCCACCCTATATGTTATACTGCATTACCTCACCCTATCATTTAGACTGCATTATCTCACCATATAATGTATACTGCATTACCTCACCCAATCATTTATACTGCATTACCTCACCCTATCATTTACACCGCATTACCTCACCATATTCTATACACTGCATTGCCTCACCCCATCCTTTATACTACACATATCACCCTATCATTTATACTGCATTACCACACCCTATCATTTATACTGCATTACCACACCCTATATTTTAGTCTGCATTACCACACCCTATCCTTTATACTGCATTGCCTCACCCCATCAATTACACTGCATTACCTCACCTCATCCATTATATTGCATTACCTCACCATATCATTTATTCTGCATTACATCACCCTATCCTGTATACTGCATTACATCACCCAATCATTTATACTGCATTACATCACACAATCATTTATACTGCATTACCTCACCCTATCCTTTATACTGCATTACATCACCATATCCTTTATACTGCATTACATCACCTTATCCTTTATACTGCATTACATCACCATATCCTTTAGACTGCATTACCTCACCCTATCCTTTATACTGCATTACATCACCATATCCTTTAGATTGCATTATCTCACCCTATCCTTTATACTGCATTACATCACCATATCCTTTATACTGCATTACCTCACCTTATCATTTATGCTGCATTGCCTCACCCCATCTTTTATTCTGCATTACCTCACCCTATCCTTTATACTGCATTACCTCACCATATCATTTATACTGCAATACCTAGCCTTATCATTTATGCTGCATTACCTCACCCTACCTTTTATTCTGCATTACCTCACCCTATCCTTTATACTGCATTACATCACCATATCCTTTAGACTGCATTACCTCACCCTATCCTTTATACTGCATTACATCACCATATCCTTTATACTGCATTGCCTCACCCCATCTTTTACACTGCATTACCATATTTTATAATATACATATCCCCACAAACATCCCTTTCCTCAACCTCACTTCCTCATGTAAGTGTCATCGGAAAGTATTCAGACCAATTGACTTTTTCCACATTTTGTTAGTTTACAGCCTTATTCTAAAATCGATTAAAACATTTTTGCCCCTCATCGATCTACCCACAATACCCCATACTGACAATGCAAAAACAGTTTTTTTGAAATGTTCGCTAATTTTTAAGAAATTTAAAAAATGAAATATTGCATTTACATAAGTTTTCAGACCCTTTAATCACTACTTTGTTGATACACCTTTGGCAGCAATTACAGCCTCGAGTCTTCTTGGGTATGACGCTACAAGCTTGGCACACCTGTATTTGGGGAGTTTCTCCCATTCTTCTCTGCAGATCATCTCAGGCTCTGTCAGGTTGGATAGGGAGCATTGCCGTGCAGCTATTTTCCGGTTTCTCCAGAGATGTTTGATCGGTTCGCGTCCGGGCTCTGGCTGGGCCATTGACGGACATTTAAAGACCAAGTCCGGGCTCTTTCTGGAACATTCACTCATCCAACCTCTTATTCCTCCTCCTCCTCCTCCTCCTCCACCTCCTCCTCCTCCTCCTCCTCCACCTCCTCCTCCCCTTCCTCCTCCTCCTCCTCTTCCTCCTCCTCATCCTCCTCTTCCTCCTCCTCTTCCTCTTCTTCCTCTTCCTCTTCCTCCTCCTCCTCTAGCTCCCCGTGGACCTCTATTGACTGAAGCCCCATAATCCAATGCTATGATTTCTGTGCCATAGGCTGCAGTTAGAGGTGTTTACAATGACCGACTGGAGTCAAAGAATCATTCTACTGGCTGCAGGGCATTTACTCTGAGGAGCGGCCTTGGATCCATTCTATCTTCATCCCTTTTCTATTCTGTCTGACAGATTGGCGATGAAGAGTAGCTATTTCTTCACTTTATTTTGTTATCCGATCATATCCAAAGGTGAGAACGAGACACATCCATCCACCCACCGTCAAATCCTGTGCATCAACTACTTACTCAAATCCAATCAAATCCAATGCTTCTTTTATAGTGAACACAATCGTCGTGAATGAATTAAGAGAAAAGATTCATATACGTAGCTGAAATATGAGGTCTATAATGGTCAAGATTCTGCAATGTTCACACCCACAGGAGGATGTTTGGTATCTGCCTGTGGAGTGGTCAGTTGTGTTTTCCCCATGCTCTCATCCGCCTTTCCTACCTTTTCAACCTCTCCTCTGCACACTCATTCCACTGGAGATTATATCCCATGTTCCCATTCTCTGGGCTTCATCCATGACTGGAGCGCTGGGTATGAGTTAATCAGGGAATGCCCATGAGCGGTGGATAATCCGAGTGGAGCTTTGGGAAAGCTGTCAGGAGTCAGTGATGTGCTGTTACAGGCTAGTCAGAGAACGACTTTAAAACCCTCTGTCGAACACAGTCACACAAACGTACATATGTACACACACACACAAATCAAATCAAATAACATTTTATTGGTCACGGTTAGCAGATGTTAATGCGAGTGTAGCGAAATGCTTGTGCTTCTAGTTCCGACAGTGCAGTAATATCTAACAAGTAATCAAACCATTTCACAACAACTACCTTATACACACAAGTGTAAAGGAATGAATAAGAATATGTACATATAAATATATGGATGAGTGATGGCCGAACGGCATAGGCAAGATGCAGTAGATGGTATAGAGTACAGTATATACATATGAGATGAGTAATGTAGGGTATGTAAACATTATATAAAGTGGCATTGTTTAAAGTGACTAGTGATACATTTATTACATCAATTTTTAATTGTTAAAGTGGCTAGAGATTTGAGTGAGTATGTTGGTAGCAGCCACTCACTGTTAGTGGTTTAACAGTCTGATGGCCTTGAGATAGAAGCTGTTTTTCAGTCTCTCCGTCCCTGCTTTGATGCACCTGTACTGACCTCGTCTTCTGGATGATAGCGGGGTGAACAGGCAGTGGCTCGGGTGGTTGTTGTCCTTGATGATCTTTTTGGCCTTCCTGTAAAATCGGGTGGTGTAGGTGTCCTGGAGGGCAGGTAGTTTGCCACCGGTGATGCGTTGTGCAGACCTCACTACCCTCTGGAGAGCCTTACGGTTGTGGGCGGAGCAGTTGCCGTACCAGGCGGTGCTATAGCCCGACAGGATGCTCTCGATTGTGCATCTGTAAAAGTTTGAGTGTTTTCAGTGACAAGCCAAATTTCTTCAGCCTCCTGAGGTTGAAGAGGTGCTGTTGCGCCTTCTTCACCACGCTGTCTGTGTGGGTGGACCAATTCAGTTTATCTGTGATGTGTACGCCAAGAAACTTAAAACTTTCCAACTTCTCCACTACAGTCGTGTCGATGTGGATAGTGGGGTGCTCCCTCAGCTGTTTCCTGAAGTCCATGATCATCTCCTTTGTTTTGTTGACGTTGAGTGTGAGGTTATTTTCCTGACACCACACTCCGAGGGCCCTCACCTCCTCGCTGTAGGCCGTCTCATCGTTGTTGGTAATCAAGCATGCCACTGTAGTGTCGTCTGCAAACTTGATGATTGAGTTGGAGGCGTGCATGGCCACGCAGTCATTGGTGAACAGGGAGTACAGGAGAGGGCTGAGAACGCACCTTTGTGGGGCCCCAGTGTTGAGGATCAGCAGGGTGGAGATGTTGTTTCCTACCCTCACCACCTGGGGGGCGGGGCAGCCGTCAGGAAGTCCAGTACCCAGTTGCACAGGGCGGGGTCAAGACCCAGGGTCTCGAGCTTAATGACGAGTTTGGAGGGTACTATGGTGTTAAATGCTGAGCTGTAGTCGACGAACAGCATTCCTACCTAGGTATTCCTGCTGTCCAGATGGGTTAGGACAGTGTGCAGTGTGATTGCGATTGTGTCGTCTGTGGACCTATTGGGGCAGTAAGCAAATTGGAGTGGGTCTAGGGTGTCAGATAGGGTGGAGGTGATATGGTGCTTGACTAGTCTCTCAAAGCACGTCATGATCACGGAAGCACTGTGTGTACACACACACACACACACACACACACTGTATGTACACAGACACACACACACACACACACATATGTACACACACCAGCTCATCAAAGGCAGTATCACTCTGATAAAAATGAGAGCGAGGAGGCATAATGTTGAGAACGTCCATAGATCCATGGCCTCCAGTCAAATAGGGGATTTGCGACAGAGGTCACATCATCACACACACACACACAAATACACCCCCCCACACACACACAACCAGACATCACATTGTAAGGAGAGAGAGAGAGACAGAGAGTGAGAAAGCAAGAGAGAGAGAGAGAGACAGAGACAGAGCGACAGAGAGACAGAGAGAGTGAGTGAGTGAGAGAGAGAGAGAGAGAGACAGTGAGATAGAGAGAGAGAAAGCGGGAGAGAGAGAGAGAGAGAGAGACAGACAGACAGACAGACAGACAGAGAGAGAGAGAGAGAGAGACTGTGAGTGAGTTAGCGTGTACAGTGTACCTGTAGATTCACCACCATAGAAAACCTGAAGCCCTATGCTTTTCTTTCACTGTAGATAAGGAGAATAAGAAAAAGTGGAAGATGAATCCAAAACCTGTCAGTTGTACAGTGATGTGAGACAAGATCGCGGACAATAGGAAGCCCATTGAAACGTTACAAAGGTTAGATATGTAACGTCAGATTTTTTTCTCCCCTTAAACATGACATCTTCTAGATGCAGCTCGCCAAGTGGAGAAATGCAATCTCTTATCTTGTCACTCTTATTGCAGAGAGGCTGAGAGTGAGAGAGAGCAAGAGAGAGACATCGAGAGAGCGTGAGCGAGAGACAGAGAGAGGGGGGGGGGCGAAAGAGGGAAAGACAGAGAGAGGGGGGGTGAGAGGGGAAAAGAAGGAGAGAGAGGGGGAGGAGGTGAGAGGGGAAAAGAAGGCGAGACAGGGGGGAGGGGCTGAAGGGGAGTTTAGCAAATCTGTCAGGAACAGTAATCCCATTGCACACAGTTCAGTGTAGAAATAGAAAGCGTGAAGCAGAGAGGATGAGGATGAGAGAGGGAGAAACAGGGGAAGGAAGATGGTGGGTGAAAGAAAGAGAGAGAGATGGTGGGTGAAAGAGAGAGAGAGAGAGAGAGAGAGAGAGAGAGAGAGAGAGATGGTGGGTGAAAGAGAGAGAGAGAAATAGAGAGAGAGAGAGAGAGAGGAGAGAGAACACTCCCTACACACAGATACTCACCGTGTTTCTCAGTCAGTCCCAGCATTATATTCCCATAAGGCCACGCCTTCCTGCTACATGGGCATAAATCACTCACAGCAATTGATTTCATTTCATTTCTCCAATTCCCCTGTAAACATATGTGCTTAAGATGCAGGAGCTGTACATTTACCTGATTAAGTGGTAGTGTAAGGTTCTGTATTTATTTTCTTAGTCAACCTTGTGTTCTGTTTCGTTATGTTCTTGAACGTAGACTCATTTTGGCTCATTGATTTCACCTGTGTTAGTTTCTCACCTGGTCTCATCAGCTCCTTATTTAGTTCAGTTCATTCTGTTTGTGCCTTTGTGAGGTATTGTTCGTTTTCACTCTACTAAGCCTTTTCCTAGCTCGTTTGTGAGAACCAGTTATAGCCTTCAGTCCTAGTTTTGATTCACCTGCCTGTTTACCTACCTGTGTATGACCATTGCCTGCCTGTGTATGACCATTGCCTGCCTGTGTATGACCATTGCCTGCCTGTGTATGACCATTGCCTGCCTGTGTATGACCATTGCCTGCCTGTGTATGACCATTGCCTACCTGTGTATGACCATTGCCTACCTGTGTATGACCATTGTCTGCCTGTTTGCCTACCTGTGTATGACCATTGCCTGCCTGTGTATGACCATTGCCTACCTGTGTATGACCATTGCCTACCTGTGTAGGACCATTGCCTACCTGTGTATGACCATTGCCTACCTGTGTATGACCATTGCCTACCTGTGTATGACCATTGCCTACCTGTGTATGACCATTGCCTACCTGTGTATGACCATTGCCTACCTGTGTATGACCATGGAGAGTTAATGGGGGATAGGTAGTGGGTAGTTAGGGATGGTGACAGGGATGTAGGTGGTAGTGGGTAAAGGTGGTTAGTGGTTAGGTGGTTGAGACAATACGAAAGGCAGAGGATGAAGATGGGATGATCCCTATGCATCATTTGACTGAGTGACAAGCCAGGCGAGGAGGGGAGACACAGAGCCAGGTTAACCCTACTGCAGTACTATGACAGAGGTTAGGGTCAGAGGTCATGCTGAGAGTAGACGTGGGGTAGCTTAGCTGGGGATGGATAGCTGCACAGAGCCAGGTTAACCCTACTGCAGTACTATGACAGAGGTTAGGGTCAGAGGTCATGCTGGGAGTAGACGTGGGGATGGATAGCTGCACAGAGCCAGGTTAACCCTACGGCAGGTGGAGTGGCTACAGACTGCACATACCTTCAGAATGTGTAGTGCAGTGGTGTATATATAGAGCATACTGCAGAATGGACTTGGTTACCGAGCATGACACAAAGTAGACAGATTGCATTAGATCATGGAGGCTAGTAATTTAGATGGCACCGTGCAGTGTGAACTGAGACAGGCTGCGTTGTAGACGTTGTGTCTCTGTAGATGATGTGGTATAAACTGAGACAGGCTACTAATGCATGTTAGACCACGTTGCAGGCTGTGGCTGTGTGGATGTGTGGCAGTCGGTTGGTTGGTCCAACCTGGACTCAGCAGTAGACGTAACATAGTAAAAGTAAATCCAAGACACTCCAATTAGTATGATATGTTATGTTTCTCATGGTATGCATTAATCTGTGAATTTCCATCATTCATTTCATATGATATGTTACAAATTGCAATACATACAATATGTTACGAATTTGCAAAACATATGAATTAATATATGTTATGAATTCCAATTTATTTTGGCTAACGTTAACAAGGCTAGGGTTATTAGTTGAGGTTAGGGTTAGGGAACGGGTAAGCTAACATGTTGCAAAGTTGGGTACCACTTTACTTGACACCTAGCGTCATAACACATTATGAAACGGGCATAACCACGGCTATAATATGTAGTAACAGATGACATAGCTTGTCATAACCAGTCATAATATGATCATTACAGTGTCATGACGCATATAATTAGATGTGTTGTGACATACAGTGTAAGTATTCAGACCCCTTGACTTTTTCCACATTTTGTTACGCTACAGCCTTATTCTAAAATTGATTAAGTATTTTTTTCCTCATCAATGTACACAGAATTCTCCATAATGCCAAAGCAAAAACCAAATAAAAAAATGAAATATTTATATAAGTATTCAGACCCTTTACTCAGAACTTTGTTGAAGCACCTCTGGCAGAGATTACGGCCTCAAGACTGCTTGGGTACGAGGCTACAACCTTGGCACACCTGTATTTGGGCAGTTTCTCTAATTCTTCTCTGCAGATCCACTCAAACTCTGTCAGGTTGGATAGGGAGCGTCACTGCACATGTATTTTCCGGTCTCTCCAGAGATGTTCAATCGGGTTCAAGTCCGGGCTCTGGATGGGCCACTCAAGGACATTCAGAGACCTGTCCCGAAGCCACTCCTGCGTTGTCTTGTCTGTGTGCTTAAGGTCGTTATCCTGTTGTTGGTTTTTTATCAAGGATCTCTGTACTTTTCTCCCTTCATCTTTCCCTCAATTCTGACTAGTCTCCCAGTCCCTGCCGCGTATTGACATCACCACAGCATGATGCTGCCACCACCATGCTTCACCGTAGGATGATGCCAGGTTTCCTCCAAACATGACACTTGGCATTCAGGCCAAAGAGTTCAATTTTGGTTTCATCAGACCAGACAATCTTGTTTCTCATGGTCTGAGAGTCTTAGGGTTAGCTCCAAGCGGGCTGTCATGTGCCTTTTACTGAAGAGTAGCTTCCATCTGGCCACTCTGGCAAAAAGGCTTGATTGGTGGATTGCTGCAGAGATGGTTGTCCTTCTGGAAGGTTCTCCTATCTCCACAGAGGAACTGTGGAGCTCTGTCAGAGTGACCATTGGGTTCTTGGTCATCTCCCTGACCAAGGCCCTTCTCCTCCGATTCCTCAGTTTGGCCGGGCGGCCAGATCTACGAAGAGTCTTCCAAACTTCTTACATTTAAGAATGATGGATGCCACTGTGTTCTTGGGGACCTTCAATGCTGCAGATATGTTTCGGTACCCTTCCCCAGATCTGTGCATAGACACAATCCTGTCTCGAGCTCTTTGGACAATTTCTTTGACCTCATGGTTTGGTTTTTGCTCTGACATGCACTTTCAACGGCTGGACCTTATATAGACAGGTGTGTACCATTCCAAAAGATGTCCAATCAATTGAATTTACATGTGACTCAAATACAATTTTAGAAACATATCAATCAATGGACACCATTCTCATCGATGGGGCTGTAGTGGAGCTGGTTGAGAGCTTCATGTTCCTTGGTGTCCACATCACCAACAAACTATCATGGTCCAAACACACCAGGACAGTCATGAAGAGGGCACAACAAAGCCTATCATTTTAATTGCTCCCCTCCTCCCCACCATTTTACTCTGCTTCTACTCTCTGGTTATTATCTATGCATAGTCACTTTAACTCTACCTACATGTACATATAACTTACATTACCTCGACTAACCTGTGCGAACACGTAACCTTTATGTTGCTAGACTTTGCATTATACGCCCACCCACACTACCTTAGTTTTTGCATTAAGTAATCTTCTGACTTATGTAACCAATCCAAATGTAACATATCATACTAACTTAATTGTCCCGATTTTACATTTGCTATGTTGCATCTAGTCTATGAGACCAGGCTGGTTGGTGTGGTGTTCTCTTGGTGTGGGCTCTGCTGGTGTGGGGTTCTGTTGGTGTGGGCTCTGTTGGTGTGGGTTCTGTTGGTGTGGGTTCTGTTGGTGTGGTGCTCTCTTGGTGTGGGCTCTGTTGGTGTGGGCTCTGTTGGTGTGGGTTCTGTTGTTGTGGTGCTCTCTTGGTGTGGGCTCTCTTGGTGTGGGCTCTGTTGGTGTGGGCTCTGTTGGTGTGGGCTCTGTTGGTGTGGGCTCTGTTGGTGTGGGCTCTGTTGGTGTGGGTTCTGTTGTTGTGGTGCTCTCTTGGTGTGGGCTCTCTTGGTGTGGGCTCTGTTGGTGTGGGCTCTGTTGGTGTGGGCTCTGTTGGTGTGGGCTCTGTTGGTGTGGGTTCTGTTGTTGTGGTGCTCTCTTGGTGTGGGCTCTGTTGGTGTGGGCTCTCTTGGTGTGGGCTCTCTTGGTGTGGGCTCTGTTGGTGTGGGCTCTGTTGGTGTGGGCTGGCTCACTCTTGTCACAGCCTGAGGACCTGTCTGTTTTTAATGACTGTTTTTCATTGCCTCTGTTTGACCGTTGTAAATTCAACCTCACTGTGAGTCCAGTGTCTGATACACACACACACACACACACACACACACACACACACACACACATTCTCTCTCTCACACACACATACACATTTACATTTGATTCATTTAGAAAATGCTCTGATCCGGAGAGACTTACATTTAGTGCATTCATCTTATGATAGCTAGGTGGGACAACCACATATCTCATAGTCAGTACATTTTTCCTCAGTAAAGTGTCTATCAGCAAGTCAGAAGGGGAGGGAGTTTTTTTTTTTTTTAAGTGTGAGTGCATTTCCCCACTTACTACCATTGATTGCTGATTGACACTTTATTGAGGAAAAATGTACTGACCATGACCATGAGATATGTGGTTGAATTCACTAAATTTAAGTCTCTCTGGATAAGAGCATCTGCTAAATGACTCAAATGTCATTGTAAATGTGTGCGTGTGTGAGAGAGAATGTGAGTGTAAATGTGTGTGTGTGTTTGTGTGTCTCTTTCTCACACACACATGCCAAAATGAGAGAGTGTGATGTCTGATCCCACATGCATAGCACACTGAACACACACACTGAACACACACACACACACTCACATTCCATACACACTCACATTCCTCACACATACTGTATACACACATGCATCCAAAATCCCAAATTCTCTAAATGTAGTTCTTCTAAGAGTAGAAAGAAGAGTGGGTGTGGAGCTGCTGGCAGCCATTAGAGTTAGGTCAAGTACAGAGCCAATGGATATCTGGCTGCTAGCCCCTGGGGTAATGAGAAGAGATTGGCTGAAATGGACTCAATTTGACTATCAAAGGTAACTGTAATAAGGCCTGTATGAGACTGAGAATGAGGATAATGCCAGGGATAGTGGGTATAATTAATGGAACTGATTTAAATGAAATGAACTAGATCTTTTCAAACTAACCACCCAACGTAATATCTATTCATTCTTATTTTTTCATTCCCTCTCTCTTTCTCATTCATGTCCTAGCTTCTCCCTGTCCTTCTCCCCCTCTTTCTGTTTCTCACTCCCTGAAAAGGGGGGAAGTATAGAGGCAGAGCTCTCTCTCTGCCCACTCATCCTTCCATCTCTCTGCCCACTCATCCTTCTCTCTCTCTGCCCACTCATCCTTCTCTCTCTCTCTGCACACTCATCCGTCTCTCTCTCTTCCCACTCATCCTTCTCTCTCTCTTCCCACTCATCCTTCTCTCTCTCTGCCCACTCATCCTTCTCTCTCTCTGCACACTCATCCTTCTCTCTCTCTGCACACTCATCCTTCTCTCTCTCTTCCCACTCATCCTTCTCTCTCTCTGCACACTCATCATTCTCTCTCTCTGCACACTCATCCTTCTCTCTCTCTGCCCACTCATCCTTCTCTCTCTCTGCCCACTCATCCTTCTCTCTCTCTGCCCACTCATCCTTCTCTCTCTCTGCACACTCATCCTTCTCTCTCTCTGCCCACTCATCCTTCTCTCTCTCTGCCCACTCATCCTTCCCTCTCTCTTCCCACTCATCCTTCTCTCTCTCTTCCCACTCATCCTTCTCTCTCTCTGCCCACTCATCCTTCTCTCTCTCTGCACACTCATCCTTCTCTCTCTCTGCACACTCATCCTTCTCTCTCTCTTCCCACTCATCCTTCTCTCTCTCTTCCCACTCATCCTTCTCTCTCTCTGCACACTCATCATTCTCTCTCTCTGCACACTCATCCTTCTCTCTCTCTGCCCACTCATCCTTCTCTCTCTCTTCCCACTCATCCTTCTCTCTCTGCCCACTCATCCTTCTCTCTCTCTGCACACTCATCCTTCTCTCTCTCTGCCCACTCATCCTTCTCTCTCTCTGCCCACTCATCCTTCTCTCTCTCTTCCCACTCATCCTTCTCTTTCTCTGCCCACTCATCCTTCTCTCTCTCTGCACACTCATCCTTCTCTCTCTCTGCCCACTCATCCTTCTCTCTCTCTGCCCACTCATCCTTCTCTCTCTCTTCCCACTCATCCTTCTCTCTCCCTGCCCACTCATCCTTCTCTCTCTCTTCCCACTCATCCTTCTCTCTCTCTCTGCACACTCATCCTTCTCTCTCTCTCTGCACACTCATCCTTCTCTCTCTCTCTGCACACTCATCCTTCTCTCTCTCTCTGCACACTCATCCTTCTCTCTCTCTGCCCACTCATCCTTCTCTCTCTCTCTGCACACTCATCCTTCTCTCTCTCTGCCCACTCATCCTTCTCTCTCTCTTCCTCCCTCCCGCTTTTTCATTTACCCTTTAGAAAATAAAAGAGTCAGTTTGACATGTGGTGGATTAACTCAAAAGATGTTGTTCCGTCACCTTGGGGTTTGCTAGGACGTTAAGGAAGGGGTGGTAGATGGGCCATGACTCTGGTCCCAGCCTTCTGGACGTTAAGGAAGGGGTGGTAGATGGGCCATTACTCTGGTCCCAGCCTTCTGGACGTTAAGGAAGGGGTGGTAGATGGGCGTAATCGCATGACTCTGGTCCCAATCTTCTGATGCCATGACTCTGGTCCCAACCTTCTGATGCCATGACTCTGGTCCCAACCTTCTGATGCCATGACTCTGGTCCCAACCTTCTGATGCCATGACTCTGGTCCCAACCTTCTGATGCCATGACTCTGGTCCCAACCTTCTGATGCCATGACTCTGGTCCCAACCTTCTGATGCCATGACTCTGGTCCCAACCTTCTGATGCCATGACTCTGGTCCCAACCTTCTGATGCCATGACTCTGGTCCCAACCTTCTGATGCCATGACTCTGGTCCCAACCTTCTGATGCCATGACTCTGGTCCCAACCTTCTGATGCCATGACTCTGGTCCCAACCTTCTGATGCCATGACTCTGGTCCCAACCTTCTGATGCCATGACTCTGGTCCCAACCTTCTGATGCCATGACTCTGGTCCCAACCTTCTGATGCCATGACTCTGGATATGAAGGTAGGGTGTTTGATCCCAGTCGTAGACAATGGTTTTCAATTTATTTTAACCTTATCCCAAACCTTAACCCTGACCTTAACCATTAGGAATGAGTGAACGCACTTAACCCTTAACTTCAACATTTTAGTTTGGGAAAAATGGAACTCTACAGGATAGCAGGATTAACAAAAACATTTCGAAATGTGTTTGGAGAACGTCTCATTCTGCAGTGAGACAGTGAGAGCTTGTTGACAATTTAGCTGTCATGGCATTCTTCCTTGTTGTTATTTTGCCTGCTTCAAAGGTCTAGCATGGCACACACCAAATAACAATAGATGAGAAGGGCTGTTCATGTGTGTGTGTTTGCATGTGTTCATACGTGTGTGGCAAGGGGATAAACCACCAAGACAATTAGTGCTCGCAATTAGAGCTTGGTTTATGTCTAGGGATGATATAATGATATAAAGGCTAATAGCCAACCCTCCCCTCCACACGCACACGCACACACACCCTGTAGATGGCCTTTGCCGAGAATGGAAGATTTCAGAACTCACTGTGACAGATTTAAGAGCTGTGTTTATTGTTCTAAATTGGCCACAACAGATTGATGTGGTGGGGTCATGGGTCGTCTGTTGTGGACTATTACAGAGCAAAGGACAATTGTTTCTGGTTTGTGTTGAACTTCAGCAGCCAAATGTTAACAGGAACTCTTAGGCCACAGAAGCAGGAGTAAACATGTTTTGAGGAGTAAAATGCAGGCATGGAAAGCGTGAGCTCGGTGAAGAGCTGACAGAAGGACATGAACATGTTAGTGGAGGGATCCTCACCACACACAAACACATCGCAGGCCAAGGTGACCTTTGGAAAGCGGCCGCCACAATCAGAACCCTCGACAGGGAGTTTTCACTCGTCAGGGGTTACAGCAAGGAATTATAGGATATGAAGGGCTAGCCCAAGGGAAGTGGTATGTGGGGGTAAGTCAGGACAGGAATAAGGGGGGGAGAGAGAGAGAGAGAGAGAGACTGAGAGACTGAGAGAGAGAGAGACTGAGAGAGAGAGACAGAAAGAGAGACTGAGACAGAGACAGAGACAGAGAGAGAGAGAGAGAGAGAGAGACGAATGAAGACATGGATTAATGGAAGACGTTTGAACTTGATAGAGATGTTAATATCAAGAGAAAGATCGAAAGAAGAAATAGAAAATGTATGATATCAATTAACATTAAAACTGTTAAAGCAGTCCACTTGTTTTATTTATTACTCTGCCATTTGTAATGTCATGCCCCCCTGATTTGTCCTCGACTTGTCCTAAATAAGTCTGTATAAGACACTGTCGCTATTAGAATCTTAAAATCAAAACAGAGCTAGAGTGTTAAGCAGTTTTCCCACATTACCACTCCTTCTCTCAGCAGTAGGGCCTGCTCCACTCCTTCTCTCAGCAGTAGGGCCTGCTCCACTCCTTCTCTCAGCAGTAGGGCCTGCTCCACTCCTTCTCTCAGCAGTAGGGCCTGCTCCACTCCTTCTCTCAGCAGTAGGGCCTGCTCCACTCCTTCTCTCAGCAGTAGGGCCTGCTCCACTCCTTCTCTCAGCAGTAGGGCCTGCTCCACTCCTTCTCTCAGCAGTAGGGCCTGCTCCACTCCTTCTCTCAGCAGTAGGGCCTGCTCCACTCCTTCTCCCAGCAGTAGGGCCTGATCCACTCCTTCTCCCGACAGTAGGGCCTGCTCCACTCCTTCTCCTGACAGTAGGGCCTGCTCCACTCCTTCTGACAGTAGGGCCTGCTCCACTCCTTCTCCTGACAGTAGGGCCTGCTCCACTCCTTCTCCTGACAGTAGGGCCAGCCCCACTCCTTCTCCTGACAGTAGGGTCTGCTCCACTCCTTCTCCCAGCAGTAGGGTCTGCTCCACTCCTTCTCCCGACAGTAGGGCCTGCTCCACTCCTTCTCCCAACAGTAGGGCCTGCTCCACTCCTTCTCCTCACAGTAGGGCCTGCTCCACTCCTTCTCCTGACAGTAGGGCCTGCTCCACTCCTTCTCCTGACAGTAGGGCCTGCTCCACTCCTTCTCCCGACAGTAGGGCCTGCTCCACTCCTTCTCCCGACAGTAGGGCCTGCTCCACTCCTTCTCCCGACAGTAGGGCCTGCTCCACTCCTTCTCCCGACAGTAGGGCCTGCTCAACTCCTTCTCCCGACAGTAGGGCCCACTCCTTCTCCTGACAGTAGGGCCTGCTCCACTCCTTCTCCTGACAATAGAGCCTGCTCCACTCCTTCTCCTGACAGTAGGGCCTGCTCCACTCCTTCTCCTGACAGTAGGGCCTGCTCCACTCCTTCTCCTGACAGTAGGGCCTAATCCACTCCTCCTCCTGACAGTAGGGTCTGCTCCATTCCTTCTCCCGACAGTAGGGTCTGCTTCACTCCTTCTCCCGACAGTAGGGCCTGCTTCACTCCTCCCGGCAGTAGGGCCTGCTCCACTCCTCCTGACAGTTGGGCCTGCTCCACACCTCCTGACAGTAGGGCCTGCTCCACTCCTTCTCCTGACAGTAGGGCCTGCTCCACTCCTTCTTCCAGCAGTAGGGCCTGCTCCACTCCTTCTCTCAGCAGTAGGGCCTGCTCCACTCCTTCTCTCAGCAGTAGGGCATGCTCCACTCCTTCCAGCAGTAGGGCCTGCTCCACTCCTTCCAGCAGTAGGGCCTGCTCCACTCCTTCTCCCAGCAGTAGGGCCTGCTCCACTCCTTCTCTCAGCAGTAGGGCCTGCTCCACTCCTTTCCTAGCAGTAGGGCCTGCTCCACTCCTTCTCTCAGCAGTAGGTTCTGCTCCACTCCTTCTCCTGACAGTAGGATCTGCTCCACTCCTTCCAGCAGTAGGGCCTGCTCCACTCCTTCTCTCAGCAGTAGGGCCTGTTCCACTCCTTCTCCCAGCAGTAGGGCCTGCTCCACTCCTTCTCCCAGCAGTAGGGCCTGCTCCACTCCTCTCAGCAGTAGGGCCTGCTCCACTCCTTCTCCTGACAGTAGGGCTTGCTTCACTCCTTCTCCTGACAGTAGGGCCTGCTTCACTCCTTCTCCCGACAGTAGGGCCTGCTCCACTCATTCTCCTAACAGTAGGGCCTGCTCCACTCCTTCTTCCAGCAGTAGGGCCTGCTCCACTCCTTATCTCAGCAGTAGGGTCTGCTCCACTCCTTCTTCCAACAGTTGAAAGTGCAGTGCCCTGCTCATAATCCCCCTAATAATTGTCTCAAAACTGAACCTAAACTATGCCAAAACGAATTTCACACATATAACAGATTCAATAAATTAAGTAAATTATGATGTCAGGAATGGGTGAGTTAATGAGTGAGGGGAAGCAAACAATGCACAATTATGTAGTCAAAAATTGTCAATGAAGAACAGGACTATTATATTGTATTGATTGATTGTAATTATAGTCATAAAACGTGGTAATGGGGATGGAGAATGTGGTGATGGGCATGGAGAATGTGGTGATGGGACTGGAGAATGTGGTGATGGGCATGGAGAATGTGGTGATGGGACTGGAGAATGTGGTGATGGGGACTGGAGAATGTGGTGATGGGGATGGAGAATGTGGTGATGGGGATGGAGAATGTGGTGATGGGACTGGAGAATGTGGTGATGGGGATGGAGAATGTGGTGATGGGCATGGAGAATGTGGTGATGGGACTGGAGAATGTGGTGATGGGACTGGAGAATGTTGTGATGGGACTGGAGAATGTGGTGATGGGACTGGAGAATGTGGTGATGGGACTGGAGAATGTGGTGATGGGACTGGAGAATGTGGTGATGGGGAATGTGGTGATGAGGATGGAGAATGTGGTGATGAGGATGGAGAATGTGGTGATGGGGATGGAGAATGTGGTGATGGGACTGGAGAATGTTGTGATGGGACTGGAGAATGTGGTGATGGGACTGGAGAATGTGGTGATGGGACTGGAGAATGTGGTGATGGGACTGGAGAATGTGGTGATGGGACTGGAAAATGTGGTGATGGGACTGGAGAATGTGGTGATGTGGAATGTGGTGATGAGGATGGAGAATGTGGTGATGAGGATGGAGAATGTGGTGATGGGGATGGAGAATGTGGTGATGGGGATGGAGAATGTGATGATGGGACTGGAGAATGTGGTGATGGGGATGGAGAATGTGGTGATGGGACTGGAGAATGTGGTGATGGGACTGGAGAATGTGGTGATGGGGATGGAGAATGTGGTGATGGGCATGGAGAATGTGGTGATGGGACTGGAGAATGTGGTGATGGGACTGGAGAATGTGGTGATGGGCATGGAGAATGTGGTGATGGGACTGGAGAATGTGGTGATGGGACTGGAGAATGTTGTGATGGGACTGGAGAATGTGGTGATGGGACTGGAGAATGTGGTGATGGGACTGGAGAATGTGGTGATGGGACTGGAGAATGTGGTGATGGGGAATGTGGTGATGAGGATGGAGAATGTGGTGATGAGGATGGAGAATGTGGTGATGGGGATGGAGAATGTGGTGATGGGACTGGAGAATGTTGTGATGGGACTGGAGAATGTGGTGATGGGACTGGAGAATGTGGTGATGGGACTGGAGAATGTGGTGATGGGACTGGAGAATGTGGTGATGGGACTGGAGAATGTGGTGATGTGGAATGTGGTGATGAGGATGGAGAATGTGGTGATGAGGATGGAGAATGTGGTGATGGGACTGGAGAATGTTGTGATGGGACTGGAGAATGTGGTGATGGGACTGGAGAATGTGGTGATGGGACTGGAGAATGTGGTGATGGGACTGGAGAATGTGGTGATGTGGAATGTGGTGATGAGGATGGAGAATGTGGTGATGGGGATGGAGAATGTGGTGATGGGCATGGAGAATGTGGTGATGGGACTGGAGAATGTGGTGATGGGACTGGAGAATGTGGTGATGGGACTGGAGAATGTGGTGATGGGGATGGAGAATGTGGTGATGGGGATGGAGAATGTGGTGATGGGACTGGAGAATGTGGTGATGGGGATGGAGAATGTGGTGATGGGCATGGAGAATGTGGTGATGGGACTGGAGAATGTGGTGATGGGACTGGAGAATGTTGTGATGGGACTGGAGAATGTGGTGATGGGACTGGAGAATGTGGTGATGGGACTGGAGAATGTGGTGATGGGACTGGAGAATGTGGTGATGGGCAATGTGGTGATGAGGATGGAGAATGTGGTGATGGGGATGGAGAATGTGGTGATGGGACTGGAGAATGTTGTGATGGGACTGGAGAATGTGGTGATGGGACTGGAGAATGTGGTGATGGGACTGGAGAATGTGGTGATGGGACTGGAGAATGTGGTGATGTGGAATGTGGTGATGAGGATGGAGAATGTGGTGATGAGGATGGAGAATGTGGTGATGGGGACTGGAGAATGTGGTGATGGGACTGGAGAATGTGGTGATGGGGATGGAGAATGTGGTGATGGGACTGGAGAATGTGGTGATGGGACTGGAGAATGTGGTGATGGGACTGGATAATGTGGTGATGGGACTGGAGAATGTGGTGATGGGACTGGAGAATGTGGTGATGGGACTGGAGAATGTGGTGATGGGGATGGAGAATGTGGTGATGGGGATGAAGAATGTGGTGATGGGGATGGAGAATGTGGTGATGGGCATGGAGAATGTGGTGATGGGACTGGAGAATGTGGTGATGGGACTGGAGAATGTGGTGATGGGCATGGAGAATGTGGTGATGGGACTGGAGAATGTGGTGATGGGACTGGAGAATGTTGTGATGGGACTGGAGAATGTGGTGATGGGACTGGAGAATGTGGTGATGGGACTGGAGAATGTGGTGATGGGACTGGAGAATGTGGTGATGGGGAATGTGGTGATGAGGATGGAGAATGTGGTGATGAGGATGGAGAATGTGGTGATGGGGATGGAGAATGTGGTGATGGGACTGGAGAA
Source organism: Oncorhynchus mykiss (assembly GCF_057628025.1). Taxonomy (NCBI): domain Eukaryota; kingdom Metazoa; phylum Chordata; class Actinopteri; order Salmoniformes; family Salmonidae; genus Oncorhynchus; species Oncorhynchus mykiss. Next base: position 40,413,166 of record NC_143048.1, read on the forward strand.
TGTTGTGATGGGACTGGAGAATGTGGTGATGGGACTGGAGAATGTGGTGATGGGACTGGAGAATGTGGTGATGGGACTGGAGAATGTGGTGATGTGGAATGTGGTGATGAGGATGGAGAATGTGGTGATGAGGATGGATAATGTGGTGATGGGGATGGAGAATGTGGTGATGGGACTGGAGAATGTGGTGATGGGGATGGAGAATGTGGTGATGGGGATGGAGAATGTGGTGATGGGACTGGAGAATGTGGTGATGGGACTGGAGAATGTGGTGATGGGACTGGAGAATGTGGTGATGGGACTGGAGAATGTGGTGATGGGACTGGAGAATGTGGTGATGGGGATGGAGAATGTGGTTATGGGGATGGAGAATGTGGTGATGGGGATGGAGAATGTGGTGATGGGCATGGAGAATGTGGTGATGGGACTGGAGAATGTGGTGATGGGACTGGAGAATGTGGTGATGGGACTGGAGAATGTGGTGATGGGCATGGAGAATGTGGTGATGGGACTAGAGAATGTGGTGATGGAGATGGAGAATGTGGTGATGGGGCTGGAGAATGTGGTGATGGGACTGGAAAATGTGGTGATGGGACTGGAGAATGTGGTGATGGGGAATGTGGTGATGAGGATGGAGAATGTGGTGATGAGGATGGAGAATGTGGTGATGGGGATGGAGAATGTGGTGATGAGGATGGAGAATGTGGTGATGGGGACTGGAGAGTTTGGTGATGGAGATGGAGAATGTGGTGATGGTGCTGGAGAATGTGGTGATGGGACTGGAGAATGTGGTGATGGGACTCGAGAATGTGGTGGTGGGACTGGAGAATGTTGTGATGGGACTGGAGAATGTGGTGATGGGACTGGAGAATGTGGTGATGGGACTGGAGAATGTGGAGATGGGGAATGTGGTGATGAGGATGGAGAATGTGGTGATGAGGATGGAGAATGTGGTGATGAGGATGGAGAATGTGGTGATGGGGATGGAGAATGTGGTGATGGGGATGGAGAATGTGGTGATGGGACTGGAGAATGTGGTGATGGGGATGGAGAATGTGGTGATGGGGATGGAGAATGTGGTGATGAGGATGGAGAATGTGGTGATGGGACTGGAGAGTGTGGTGATGGAGATGTAGAATGTGGTGATGGGGCTGGAGAATGTGGTGATAGGACTGGAGAATGTGGTGATGGGACTGGAGAATGTGGTGATGGGACTGGAGAATGTGGTGATGGGACTGGAGAATGTGGTGATGGGACTGGAGAATGTGGTGATGGGGACTGGAGAATGTGGTGATGGGGACTGGAGAATGTGGTGATGGGGATGGAGAATGTGGTGATGGGGATGGAGAATGTGGTGATGGGACTGGAGAATGTGATGATGGGGATGGAGAATGTGGTGATGGGCATGGAGAATGTGGTGATGGGACTGGAGAATGTTGTGATGGGACTGGAGAATGTGGTGACTGGAGAATGTGGTGATGGGACTGGAGAATGTGGTGATGGGGATGGAGAATGTGGTGATGGGGAATGTGGTGATGAGGATGGAGAATGTGGTGATGGGGATGGAGAATGTGGTGATGGGACTAGAGAATGTGGTGATGGGACTGGAGAATGTGGTGATGGGACTGGAGAATGTGGTGATGGGACTGGAGAATGTGGTGATGGGACTGGAGAATGTGGTGATGGGACTGGAGAATGTGGTGATGGTGATGGAGAATGTGGTGATGGGGATGGAGAAAGTGGTGATGGGGATGGAGAATGTGGTGATGGGCATGGAGAATGTGGTGATGGGACTGGAGAATGTGGTGATGGGACTGGAGAATGTGGTGATGGGACTGGAGAATGTGGTGATGGGCATGGAGAATGTGGTGATGGGACTGGAGAATGTGGTGATGGAGACTGGAGAATGTGGTGATGGGGCTGGAGAATATGGTGATGGGACTGGAGAATGTGGTGATGGGACTGGAGAATGTGGTGATGGGGAATGTGGTGATGAGGATGGAGAATGTGGTGATGAGGATGGAGAATGTGGTGATGAGGATGGAGAATGTGGTGATGGGGATGGAGAATGTGGTGATGGGGATGGAGAATGTGGTGATGGAGATGGAGAATTTGGTGATGGAGATGGAGAATGTGGTGATGGGACTGGAGAATGTGGTGATGGGGACTGGAGAATGTGGTGATGGGGATGGAGAATGTGGTGATGGGGATGGAGAATGTGGTGATGGTGATGGAGAATGTGGTGTTGGGACTGGAGAATGTGGTGATGGGCATGGAGAATGTTGTGATGGGACTGGAGAATGTGGTGATGGGACTGGAGAATGTGGTGATGGGACTGGAGAATGTGGAGATGGGGAATGTGGTGATGAGGATGGAGAATGTGGTGATGAGGATGGAGAATGTGGTGATGAGGATGGAGAATGTGGTGATGGGGATGGAGAATGTGGTGATGGGGATGGAGAATGTGGTGATGGGACTGGAGAATGTGGTGATGGGGATGGAGAATGTGGTGATGGGGATGGAGAATGTGGTGATGAGGATGGAGAATGTGGTGATGGGACTGGAGAGTGTGGTGATGGAGATGTAGAATGTGGTGATGGGGCTGGAGAATGTGGTGATAGGACTGGAGAATGTGGTGATGGGACTGGAGAATGTGGTGATGGGACTGGAGAATGTGGTGATGGGGAATGTGGTGATGAGGATGGAGAATGTGGTGATGAGGATGGAGAATGTGGTGATGAGGATGGAGAATGTGGTGATGGGGATGGAGAATGTGGTGATGGGGATGGAGAATGTGGTGATGGAGATGGAGAATTTGGTGATGGAGATGGAGAATGTGGTGATGGGACTGGAGAATGTGGTGATGGGGACTGGAGAATGTGGTGATGGGGATGGAGAATGTGGTGATGGGGATGGAGAATGTGGTGATGGTGATGGAGAATGTGGTGTTGGGACTGGAGAATGTGGTGATGGGCATGGAGAATGTTGTGATGGGACTGGAGAATGTGGTGATGGGACTGGAGAATGTGGTGATGGGACTGGAGAATGTGGAGATGGGGAATGTGGTGATGAGGATGGAGAATGTGGTGATGAGGATGGAGAATGTGGTGATGAGGATGGAGAATGTGGTGATGGGGATGGAGAATGTGGTGATGGGGATGGAGAATGTGGTGATGGGACTGGAGAATGTGGTGATGGGGATGGAGAATGTGGTGATGGGGATGGAGAATGTGGTGATGAGGATGGAGAATGTGGTGATGGGACTGGAGAGTGTGGTGATGGAGATGTAGAATGTGGTGATGGGGCTGGAGAATGTGGTGATAGGACTGGAGAATGTGGTGATGGGACTGGAGAATGTGGTGATGGGACTGGAGAATGTGGTGATGGGACTGGAGAATGTGGTGATGGGACTGGAGAATGTGGTGATGGGGACTGGAGAATGTGGTGATGGGGACTGGAGAATGTGGTGATGGGGATGGAGAATGTGGTGATGGGGATGGAGAATGTGGTGATGGGACTGGAGAATGTGATGATGGGGATGGAGAATGTGGTGATGGGCATGGAGAATGTGGTGATGGGACTGGAGAATGTTGTGATGGGACTGGAGAATGTGGTGACTGGAGAATGTGGTGATGGGACTGGAGAATGTGGTGATGGGGATGGAGAATGTGGTGATGGGGAATGTGGTGATGAGGATGGAGAATGTGGTGATGGGGATGGAGAATGTGGTGATGGGACTAGAGAATGTGGTGATGGGACTGGAGAATGTGGTGATGGGACTGGAGAATGTGGTGATGGGACTGGAGAATGTGGTGATGGGACTGGAGAATGTGGTGATGGGACTGGAGAATGTGGTGATGGTGATGGAGAATGTGGTGATGGGGATGGAGAAAGTGGTGATGGGGATGGAGAATGTGGTGATGGGCATGGAGAATGTGGTGATGGGACTGGAGAATGTGGTGATGGGACTGGAGAATGTGGTGATGGGACTGGAGAATGTGGTGATGGGCATGGAGAATGTGGTGATGGGACTGGAGAATGTGGTGATGGAGACTGGAGAATGTGGTGATGGGGCTGGAGAATATGGTGATGGGACTGGAGAATGTGGTGATGGGACTGGAGAATGTGGTGATGGGGAATGTGGTGATGAGGATGGAGAATGTGGTGATGAGGATGGAGAATGTGGTGATGAGGATGGAGAATGTGGTGATGGGGATGGAGAATGTGGTGATGGGGATGGAGAATGTGGTGATGGAGATGGAGAATTTGGTGATGGAGATGTAGAATGTGGTGATGGGACTGGAGAATATGGTGATGGGGTTCTAAAATGTGGTGATGGGGCTGTAGAATGTGGTGATGGGACTGGAGAATGTGGTGTTGGTGCTGTAGAATGTGTTGATGGGGCTGGAGAATATGGTGATGGGGTTCTAAAATGTGGTGATGGGGCTGTGGAATGTGGCGATGGGGTTTGTGGAACCTAACATTGTTAAGGGGAGAAATGTCACCATGGACAATTTCTTCACTTCACTGTCATTGGCGAACAAGTTGCTTGGGGAGAAAACAAGTCTGGCCAGCACCATGAAAAATATAGCACCTGCACAGCCATTGTACTCCTCAGGGGTGGAGAAGAATGAGAAAACAACTGCAACACAATTTAGCAAAAACCAGAGACTATCACGCACTATAACCAGACAATGGAATGTCAGTGTGTCAAGCAAGTTAAAGATATTAAGAAAGATATGTGTCAACTGTTAGGACAAGGGACAACAGCTAAATCAAATCTAATTGTATTTGTCTCTTGTGCCGAATACAACAGGTTTAGACTTACCGTGAAATGCATAAATATTGTGAATGCTTTTTTAAATATATATATATATTTTTATATAGCTTACATATGAGGAAACATTGAATTCTAATGATACCCAAGGTCTTCATAAACACAACCAAATTATTATGTATGCGATGGCATATATGAAATATATTGTATTATAAAAAAATATTGAATGTTGCTGTCAAAATGACTGCTCATTAGCTTGAAAGGGGGGTGGGGGTGGGGGTGGGGGGGGGGTCCATCGAGGTCCAGTGGTTCTAGGGTTAACATGTGATTGCTTACACTATGTACTCTGCCTGTGTGTGTGTGTGTGTGTGTGTGTGTGTGTGTGTGTGCCCAGCACAAAGTCAGTTATGGCACTGATGAGCGATTTCCTTCACATAAATATTAGATTAATTCTGAATAATGCTTTATGGCAGGTACCACCATTCAAACCAGCCTGAATATTTTTATTTTATTTTTTATTTTACCTTTATTTAACCAGGCAAGTCAGTTAAGAACAAATTCTTATTTTCAATGACGGCCTGGGAACAGTGGGTTAACTGCCTGTTCAGGGGCAGAACGACAGATTTGTACCTTGTCAGCTCGGGGGTTTGAACTCGCAACCTTCCGGTTACTAGTTCAACGCTCTAACCACTAGGCTACCCTGCCGCCCCGAAGGAGACATCTCTACCATTTATCTTGTAACGGTTTTCTTCCTGGGAAGGAGAGAAGGACCAAAATGCAGCGTGGTTATTGTTAATCTTCAGTCTACCCCCTACTTTTTCGAACATTCTGTTAAAAATCTCGCAACATTTCAGCGTCCTGCTACTCATGCCAGGAATATAGTATATGCATATGATTAGTATGTGTGGATAGAAAACACTCTGAAGTTTCTAAAACTGGTTAAATCACGGCTGTGACTACAACAGAGCGTGTGTTTCATCGAAAAGCGCAAGAAAAACTGGTCACTGAAAACTGAAAAAAATATCCATTCGCCACTTGCATGTATTGTTTAAGGGACACCAAATTAAATGGGATTGCCGAGATTGCAATTCCTACAGCTTCCACACGATGTCGCCAGTCTTGTCAATTTCCTGGGAGTTATTTCTTGGTCAAACAAAGGAGAGAGATTCCATTCCATCCGATCTCCGACAGGACCTCTTGGAAGAGAGATTTCCCGAACATGATTTGAAGACGAGGAGCTATTGAATACACATCGCCCCGTGTTCAATTTGATAGATTATTAACGTGTGTACTAATACCTAAAGTTGGATTACAAAAGTATTTCGAAGTGTTTTGTGAAAGTTTATCGTCAACTTTTTTAATTTTAAAAAATGACGCAGCGTTTTGAAACTGTGTTTTTTTCTGAATCACACAGTTTCCATAGATGGATATTTTGGGTATATATGGACCGATTTAATCGAAAAAAAGACCCAATAGTGATGTTTATGGGGCATATAGGAGTGCCAACAAAGAAGCTCGTCAAAGGTAATGAATGTTTTATATTTTATTTCTGCGTTTTTGTGTAGCGCCGGCTACGCTAATTATTTTGTTTACGTCGCCTTCAGGTATTTCGGGGTGTTGCATGCTATCAGATAATAGCTTCTCATGCTTTCGCCGAAAAGCATTTTAAAAATCGGACTTGTTGGCTAGATTCACAACGAGTGCAGCTTTAATTCAATACCCTGGATGTGTGTTTTAATGAACGTTTGAGTTTTAACGAGTACATTTAGCATTTAGCGTAGCGCATTTGCATTTCCAGGTGTCTAGATGGGACGTCTGCGTGTCGGGTGGGAGTAAGAAGTTTTAAGCATCTTTAATAAAAGACAAAAATGTAAACACTATACAAATACAAAATAAGAAAACGTGGCAAAACCGAAACAGTCCTAACTGGTGCAGAGAACACAGAGACAGGAAACAATCACCCACAAGATACCTAAAGAATATGGCTGCCTAAATATGTTTCCCAATCAGAGACAACGATAAACACCTGCCTCTGATTGAGAACCACTCCAGGCAACCATAGACTTACCTAGAACACTCAACTGAACACAACCCCATAGACTACAAAACCCCTAGACAAAACAAGACACATAAATCACCCATGTCACCCCCTGGCCTAACCAACATAATAAAGAGAACACAGAATACTAAGGCCAGGGCGTGACTCATCTTTGTAATTGAGCTGTGCTGAATAGTGAACAACATTTTCTGTTTTACAGATTTATCCCATTTTAATGAACAGATATTTACCATTTTAACTGCAGAAATTCCTCATATTTTTTATTTAAAATATAAACATGTTTACAATTGCTTCCATTTTTGGATTTACAATCAGATTGTTGGCATTATTGTTGTGGCTATCCTCTCTTGAATTAAAATCACAAACAAGTAAACATTTATTTAAAAAATAAAATAAAACTTTTTTGGGACAAATGGAAACAGAGAAAGGAGGGGGAGAGATAGAGGTAATTTGTCCCCAGAAATGTCATGCTCTCTCCTGTCTATCTAACCTTGACTAAAGTATGGGTTTCATTTCTGATAGTCCATCTACCTTTATGAAATATGGACTGAGTTTAGCTGATGGGTAGAAAAAAAGATAGACTAGAGAGAGAAAGAGAGAGCTTGTAGTCCCATTGACCAAACTACCAGGGTGTGAAACAGGGAAGAAACTCAGGAGATGCTAATTTGGTATAGAGCAGACCTAAACCAGGAACATTTTACATCTGGCTAGAAACTAATAAGGAAAATTATCTAAACAGAGAAAAATGTCCTTAAGTGTGCTACCTATATCCCCCAGTAGAATCCCCATACTTCAACGATGACAGCTTCTCCATCCTAGCGGGGGATATCAAACATTTCCAGGCCCAGTGACATGTACTAGTCTGTGGCGACCTAAATTCCAGAACTGGAGAAAAAGTTGACACAACTACGACAACATAACCAACAGAAATAGGTCACAACTCTTACAGCTTTGTCAGACGCTGGGTATATACACAGTCAAAGGCTTCAAGGGGACTCCTTTGGTAGGTACACCTACAGCTCAGTTATTGGCTGTAGTACAGTGGACTACTTTATCACTGACCTTAACCTAGAGTCTCTTAGAGTGTTCACAGTCAGTCCGCTGACGCCGCTATCAGATCTCAGCAAAACCACCCTCTACTTGAACAGAGCTATGCTCTATCATGAGGCATCAAAGTCAAAGGAACTGAATAATAATAATAATAATATTAAGAAATGCTATAGAAGGAAGGAAAGTAGTGTGGGAACCTACCAAAAAACAATTATTAAGCAACAACGAATTCAATCCCTTCTAGATCATTTTCTGGACAAAATGTTTCACTCCTGAGTGGCACAGCGGTCCAAGGCACTGCTTATCAGTGCTAGAGGTGTCATTTCAGACCCTGATTCGATTGCTGGCTGTATCAGAACCTGCTGGGATTGTGAGTCCCATAGGGTGCCGCACAATTGGCCCAGCGTTGTTAGGGTTTGGCCGGGGTAGGCCATCATTGTAAAGAAGAAGTCATAACTGACTTAACTAGTAAAATAAAAAACACCATGTCAGAAATCAACTCATTGTAATTGAAGAATCCATAGATTCTAACAACTTCTTGGAAAATTGGAAAACAAACAGCAAAAACAAAGACTTTTCTATCCAAAACGGAGATGTACAGATAAAACACTCCTCCAATCTTTTTGACTCTAAAGATCAAACAGCAAAAACAGATCAAGATCAAATGAAAATCCTAGAATCAACTATTAAGGACTACCAGAACCCATGCGTTTTTTTGTTGATTTTTTTTGTACCATCATCTTTGAAATACAAGAGAAAGGCCATAATGTATTATTCCAGGCCAGGCACAATTTAAAACTGATCCAACGAATCATTGCATTTCTGTTCAAAATATTGTATCAAGACTACCCAAATGTGCTTAATTGGTTAATTCATATGTTTTCAAGTTCATAACTTTGCACTCTCCTCAAACATTAGCATGGTATTCTTTCACTGTAATAGATACTGAACATTGGATAGTGCAGTTTTAAGCTTTAATTTAAGCTTTCTGCCAATATCAGATGTGTCTATGTCCTGGGAAATGTTCTTGTTACTTACAACCTAATGCTAATCGCATTAGCCTACGTTAGCTCAACCGTCCCGCGGGGGACCCACCGATCCTGTAGGGGTTTTAAGAGAAGACAGGCTATGTGCACACTGCCCACAAAATGAGGTGGAAACTGAGCTGCACTTCCTAACCTGCCAAATGAATGACCATATTAGAGACACATATTTCCCTCAGATTACACAGACCCACAAAGAATTCAAAAACAAATCCAATTTTGATAAACTCCCATATCTACTGGGTGAAATACCACCGTGTGCAACCACAGCAGCAAGATCTGTGACCTGTTGGTAACCAGTGAAGAACAAACACCACTGTAAATACAACCTATATTTATGTTTATTTTGTAAAACTATTTGCGTATTACAACACCGTACATGGACATAATTGTTACGGTGCGTGAATGAGGACCCAAAAGCGAATTAACTTAAACAGAGCTTCTTTAATTACCAAACATAGGTAGGCTCAGACGGACCGGCAGATTCCGACAGGACAAGACAAGGTTACAGCAAACATGACGACAGTCTGGTTCAGGCATGAAACACAACAAACAAGAATCCGACAAGGACAGGAGCAGGAACAGAGAGAGATATAGGGACCTAATCAGAGGGAAACAGGGAACAGGTGGGAAAAGGGGTGACGAGGTGGTTAGGAGGAGACAAGGCACAGCTGGGGGAAAGAGGGGGAGAAAAGGTAACCTAACAACGACCAGCAGAGGGAGACAGGGTGAAGGGAAAGGACAGAGACAAGACACAACATGACAGTACATGACAGTACCCCCCCACTCACCGAGCGCCTCCTGGCGCACTCGAGGAGGAAACCTGGCGGCAACGGAGGAAATCCTCGATCAGCGCACGGTCCAGCACGTCCCGAGAGGGAACCCAACTCCTCTCCTCAGGACCGTACCCCTCCCAATCTACGAGGTACTGGTGACCACGGCCCCGAGGACGCATGTCCAAAATTCTACGGACCCGGTAGATGGGTGCGCCCTCGACAAGGATGGGGGGGGGGGGGGAAGACGAGCGGGGGCGCGAAGGACGGGCTTGATGCAGGAGACATGGAAGACCGGGTGGACGCGCCGAAGGTATCGCGGAAGAAGAAGTCGAACTGCGACAGGATTAATGACCCGAGAAATACGGAACGGACCAATGAACCGCGGGGTCAACTTGCGAGAAGCCGTCTTAAGGGGAAGGTTCTGAGTGGAGAGCCAAACTCTCTGACCGCGACAATATCTAGGACTCTTAGTTCTACGCTTATTAGCAGCCCTCACAGTCTGCGTCCTATAACGGCAAAGTGCAGACCTGACCCTCTTCCAGGTGCGCTCGCAACGTTGGACAAAAGCCTGAGCGGAGGGGACGCTGGACTCGGCGAACTGAGATGAGAACAGCGGAGGCTGGTACCCGAGGCTACTCTGAAAAGGAGATAGCCCGGTCGCAGACGAAGGAAGCGAGTTGTGGGCGTATTCTGCCCAGGGGAGCTGTTCTGACCAAGACGCAGGGTTGCGAAAAGAAAGACTGCGTAAGATGCGACCAATAGTCTGATTGGCCCGTTCTGCTTGACCGTTAGACTGGGGGTGAAAGCCGGAAGAGAGACTGACGGAAGCCCCAATCAAACGGCAAAACTCCCTCCAAAATTGAGACGTGAATTGCGGACCTCTGTCCGAAACGACGTCTGACGGAAGGCCATGACTTCTGAAAACATTCTCGATGATGATTTGTGCCGTCTCTTTAGCAGAAGGAAGCTTAGCAAGGGGAATGAAATGAGCCGCCTTAGAGAACCTATCGACAACCGTAAGAATAACAGTCTTCCCCGCTGACGAAGGCAGTCCGGTGACAAAATCTAAGGCGATGTGAGACCACGGTCGAGAGGGAATAGGGAGCGGCCTGAGACGGCCGGCAGGAGGAGAGTTACCGGACTTAGTCTGCGCGCAGACCGAACAAGCAGCCACGAAACGACGCGTGTCATGCTCCCGGGTGGGCCACCAAAAACGCTGGCGAATGGAAGCAAGCGTACCCCGAACGCCAGGGTGGCCGGCTAACTTGGCAGAGTGAGCCCACTGAAGAACGGCCAGACGAGTAGGAACGGGAACGAAAAGAAGGTTCCTAGGACAAGCGCGCGGCGACGGAGTGTGAGTGAGCGCTTGCTTTACCTGCCTCTCAATTCCCCAGACAGTCAACCCGACAACACGCCCCTCAGGGAGAATCCCCTCGGGGTCAGTGGAGGCTACTGAAGAACTGAAGAGACGAGACAAAGCATCAGGCTTGGTGTTCTTAGAGCCCGGGCGATAAGAAATCACGAACTCGAAACGAGCGAAAAACAGCGCCCAACGCGCCTGACGCGCATTAAGTCGTTTGGCAGAACGGATGTACTCAAGGTTCCTATGGTCAGTCCAAACGACAAAAGGAACGGTCGCCCCCTCCAACCACTGTCGCCATTCGCCTAGGGCTAACCGGATGGCGAGCAGTTCGCGGTTACCCACATCATAGTTACGTTCCGACGGCGACAGGCGATGAGAAAAATACGCGCATGGGTGGACCTTGTCGTCAGAGAGGGAGCGCTGAGAAAGAATGGCTCCCACGCCCACCTCTGACGCGTCAACCTCGACAACGAACTGTCTAGAGACGTCAGGTGTAACAAGGATAGGAGCGGATGTAAAACGATTCTTGAGGAGATCAAAAGCTCCCTGGGCGGAAACGGACCACTTAAAGCACGTCTTGACAGAAGTAAGGGCTGTGAGAGGAGCTGCCACCTGACCGAAATTACGGATGAAACGACGATAGAAGTTCGCGAAGCCGAGAAAGCGCTGCAGCTCGACGCGTGACTTAGGGACGGGCCAATCAATGACAGCTTGGACCTTAGCGGGATCCATCTTAATGCCTTCAGCGGAAATAACAGAACCGAGAAATGTGACGGAGGAGGCATGAAAAGTGCACTTCTCAGCCTTCACAAAAAGACAATTCTCTAAAAGGCGCTGGAGGACGCGTCGAACGTGCTGAACATGAATCTGGAGTGACGGTGAAAAAATCAGGATATCGTCAAGGTAAACGAAAACAAAGATGTTCAGCATGTCTCTCAGGACATCATTGACTAATGCCTGAAAGACAGCTGGAGCGTTAGCGAGGCCGAAAGGAAGAACCCGGTATTCAAAGTGCCCTAACGGAGTGTTAAACGCCGTCTTCCACTCGTCCCCCTCCCTGATGCGCACGAGATGGTAAGCGTTACGAAGGTCCAACTTAGTGAAAAACCTGGCTCCCTGCAGGATCTCGAAGGCTGAAGACATAAGAGGAAGCGGATAACGATTATTCACTGTTATGTCATTCAGCCCTCGATAATCTATGCAGGGGCGCAGAGACCCGTCCTTCTTCTTGACAAAAAAAAACCCCGCTCCGGCGGGAGAGGAGGAGGGGACTATGGTACCGGCGTCAAGAGCTACAGACAAATAATCTTCGAGAGCCTTACGTTCGGGAGCCGACAGAGAGTATAGTCTACCCCGGGGGGGGGTGGTTCCCAGAAGGAGATCAATACTACAATCATACGACCGGTGTGGAGGAAGAGAGGTGGCCCTGGACCGACTGAACACCGTGCGCAGATCGTGATATTCCTCCGGCACCCCTGTCAAATCACCAGGCTCCTCCTGTGAAGAAGAGACAGAGGAAACAGGAGGGATAGCAGACATTAAACATTTCACATGACAAGAGACGTTCCAGGAGAGGATAGAATTACTAGACCAATTAATGGAAGGATTATGACAAACTAGCCAGGGATGGCCCAAAACAACAGGTGTAAAAGGTGAACGAAAAATTAAAAAAGAAATGGTTTCACTATGATTACCAGAAACAGTGAGGGTTAAAGGTAGCGTCTCACGCTGAATCCTGGGGAGAGGACTACCATCCAGGGCGAACAAGGCCGTGGGCTCCTTTAACTGTCTGAGAGGAATGTCATGTTCCCGAGCCCAGGTCTCGTCCATAAAACAGCCCTCCGCCCCAGAGTCTATTAAGGCACTGCAGGAAGCTGACGAACCGGTCCAGCGTAGATGGACCGACAAGGTAGTGCAGGATCTTGAAGGAGAGACAGGAGTAGTAGCGCTCACCAGTAGCCCTCCGCTTACTGATGAGCTCTGGCCTTTTACTGGACATGAAGTGACAAAATGACCAGCGGAACCGCAATAGAGACAGAGGCGGTTGGTGATTCTCCGTTCCCTCTCCTTAGTCGAGATGCGGATACCTCCCAGCTGCATGGGCTCAGCACCCGAGCCGGCAGAGGAAGATGGTAGTGATGCGGAGAGGGGGGCAACGGAGAACGCGAGCTCCTCTCCACGAGCTCGGTGACGAAGATCAACCCGTCGCTCAATGCGAATAGCGAGTTCAATCAAGGAATCCACGCTGGAAGGAACCTCCCGGGAGAGAATCTCATCCTTTACCTCTGCGCGGAGACCCTCCAGAAAACGAGCGAGCAAAGCCGGCTCGTTCCAGCCACTGGAGGCAGCAAGAGTGCGAAACTCAATAGAGTAGTCTGTTATGGATCGATTACCTTGACATAGGGAAGACAGGGCCCTGGAAGCCTCCTCCCCAAAAACAGATCGATCAAAAACCTGTATCATCTCCTCCTTAAAGTCCTGATACTGGTTAGTACACTCAGCCCTTGCCTCCCAGATTGCCGTGCCCCACTCACGAGCCCGTCCAATAAGGAGAGATATGACGTAGGCGACACGAGCAGTGCTCCTGGAGAAAGTGTAGGGCTGGAGAGAAAACACAATATCACACTGGGTGAGGAACGAGCGGCATTCAGTGGGCTCCCCAGAGTAACACGGCGGGTTATTGATTCTGGGCTCCGGAGATTCGAAAGCCCTGGAAGTGGCCGGTGGATCGAGGCGGAGATGGTGAACCTGTTCTGTGAGGTTGGAGACTTGGGTGGCCAGGGTCTCAACGGCATGTCGAGCAGCAGACAATTCCTGCTCGTGTCTGCCTAGCATCGCTCCCTGGATCCCGACGGCTGAGTGGAGAGGATCCGAAGTCGCTGGGTCCATTCTTGGTCGGATTCTTCTGTTACGGTGCGTGAATGAGGACCCAAAAGCGAATTAACTTAAACAGAGCTTCTTTAATTACCAAACATAGGTAGGCTCAGACGGACCGGCAGATTCCGACAGGACAAGACAAGGTTACAGCAAACATGACGACAGTCTGGTTCAGGCATGAAACACAACAAACAAGAATCCGACAAGGACAGGAGCAGGAACAGAGAGAGATATAGGGACCTAATCAGAGGGAAACAGGGAACAGGTGGGAAAAGGGGTGACGAGGTGGTTAGGAGGAGACAAGGCACAGCTGGGGGAAAGAGGGGGAGAAAAGGTAACCTAACAACGACCAGCAGAGGGAGACAGGGTGAAGGGAAAGGACAGAGACAAGACACAACATGACAGTACATGACAATAATAGTCCTTATTCTTTTACATTTCTTATTGTTTATTATCTAGTTCACTTGCTTTGGCAACGGTAACATATGTTTCCCATGCCAATAAAGCCCTTTGAATTGAATTTCCCTTTTAACTAGGCAAGTTAGTTAAGAACAAATTCTTATTTTCAATGACAGCCTACCGGGGAACAGTGGGTCACATTTTGTCAGATCGGGGATTCGATCCAGCAACATTTCGGGTTACTGGCCCAACGCTCCGACCACTAGGCTACCTGCCGCCCCTATGTTTATAGTTCATTTAAAAAAAAAAAAATCGGTCTTCTGTCAAAAAGCAATCTATCCCTTGAAGTAGGTAGGAGTTTGGGATAGATGGCAGAGGCATGTTTTTGCTTGGTCAACACACACAAACACAACACACACCACATACACACGCAAATACACACACACACACCACATACACACACATCTACACACACACATAACACGCCACATACACACACATACACACACCACATACACACACCAGATACACACACATCTACACACACCACATACACACACACAACACATAAACACACCACATACACACACATACACAAACATGCACACACACACACACACACACACACCACATACACAAACACCACATACACAAACAAGCACACACACAAACACGCACACATATACACACACACACCACATACACACACACAAACTACATACACACACACAAACTACATACACACACACAAACTACATACACACCACATACAAACACTCAGGCATGTACAGACACACCCTATACACAAACACACACACATAAGTACACACACACGTACACACACACATACACACAGTAAGTCAGGGATATGCCATAGAATAGAGATGGGTTGGGTGTGTGTGTGCGCGTGCATGTGTGCATGTGTGTGTGTGTGTGTTTGTGTGTGTGTGCGTGCCTGTGTGTGTGTTCAGGTGACAGGGAGGTCGAGAGGAGGGTGCTGACTATCACAGTTCAGGCTCTTTTTCAGTTCACACCTCTTTTAGAATACACAGGAGATCTGTGTGTGTGTGTGTGTACATGCTGCGTGTATGTGTGTGTGTGTGTGTGATTCCCTCTGCTGACTCATGGGTCCTTTTCATAGCACTGAAACAGGCTAAGGTGGCTGAATGGAGGAAATAATACGATTTATTTCAGAAAGAAGGGATGAAGGGATAGAATTTTGGGCACGAGGAGGAAGGGGTAAGGAGGGATGGAGGAGGAAGGGATAAGGAGGGATGGAGGAGGAAGGGGTAAGGAGGGATGGAGTAGGAAGGAGTAAGGAGGGATGGAGGAGGAAGGGGTAAGAAGGGATGGAGGAAGAAGTGGTAAGGAGGGATGGAGGAGGAAGGGGTAAGGAGGGATGGAGGAGGAAGGGGTAAGGAGGGATGGAGGAGGAAGGGGTGAGGAGGGACAGAGGCGGGATGGAGGAGGAAGGGGTGAGGAGGGATGGAGGAGGAAGGGGTAAGGAGGGATGGAGGAGGAAGGGGTAAGGAGGGATGGAGGAGGAAGGGGTGAGGAGGGACAGAGGCGGGATGGAGGAGGAAGGGGTGAGGAGGGATGGAGGAGGAAGGGGTAAGGAGGGATGGAGGAGGAAGGGGTAAGGAGGGATGGAGGAGGAAGGGGTGAGGAGGGACAGAGGCGGGATGGAGGAGGAAGGGGTGAGGAGGGATGGAGGAGGAAGGGGTAAGGAGGGATGAGGAGGAAGTGGTAAGGAGGTACGGAGGCTATAATTAAAGGTGAGAGAAATGAAGGGTTGGTTATGAGAAAATATATAAAGGGAGATGAAGACAGAGAGGGGGGTCTGGGAGAAAGGCTGAGAAATATTGTAACTTAAACTAGTGATTATATTGGTAAATCCATAGTATTTTCTCTCTTTGTTTCAACAATAAAGAAGACGCTAGTAATGTTCTAATGAACAAAATATCTCACAACATTGGTCACCAACCTTTTCTGAGTGAAGATAATTTTCTGAGTCAAAATAACATGACTTAATAAACATAAGCCTATGCAACATTAACCAATTAAAAACAGTTCTGTAGCAATAAGGTTTGTGCAGTAGGCTTTATGCCCAATACATTATTGCTGCACATTGGCTTTGCTTGAATTGCCCTGAGAATGTTCTTCTCATATCATTTTGAAATTATATTTTAGACATTTAGATATATGATCACACTGGTAATAGATACATTGCTGTATTACTTGTGGTACAGCTGAGGGAGCATTATATATACAGTGCCTTGCGAAAGTATTCGGCCCCCTTGAACTTTGCGACCTTTAGCCACATTTCAGGCTTCAAACATAAAGATATAAAACTGTATTTTTTTGTGAAGAATCAACAACAAGTGGGACACAATCATGAAGTGGAACGACATTTATTGGATATTTCAAACTTTTTTAACAAATCAAAAACGGAAAAATTGGGAGTGCAAAATTATTCAGCCCCTTTACTTTCAGTGCAGCAAACTCTCTCCAGAAGTTCAGTGAGGATCTCTGAATGATCCAATGTTGACCTAAATGACTAATGATGATAAATACAATCCACCTGTGTGTAATCAAGTCTCCGTATAAATGCACCTGCACTGTGATAGTCTCAGAGGTCCGTTAAAAGCGCAGAGAGCATCATGAAGAACAAGGAACACACCAGGCAGGTCCGAGATACTGTTGTGAAGAAGTTTAAAGCCGGATTTGGATACAAAAAGATTTCCCAAGCTTTAAACATCCCAAGGAGCACTGTGCAAGCGATAATATTGAAATGGAAGGAGTATCAGACCAATGCAAATCTACCAAGACCTGGCCGTCCCACTAAACGTTCAGCTCATACAAGGAGAAGACTGATCAGAGATGCAGCCAAGAGGCCCATGATCACTCTGGATGAACTGCAGAGATCTACAGCTGAGGTGGAAGACTCTGTCCATAGGACAACAATCAGTCGTATATTGCACAAATCTGGCCTTTATGGAAGAGTGGCAAGAAGAAAGACATTTCTTAAAGATATCCATAAAAAGTGTTGTTTAAAGTTTGCCACAAGCCACCTGGGAGACACACCAAACATGTGGAAGAAGGTGCTCTGGTCAGATGAAACCAAAATTTAACTTTTTGGCAACAATGCAAAACGTTTTGTTTGGCGTAAAAGCAACACACCATCCCCACTGTCAAACATGGTGGTGGCAGCATCATGGTTTGGGCCTGCTTTTCTTCAGCAGGGACAGGGAAGATGGTTAAAATTGATGGGAAGATGGATGGAGCCAAATACAGGACCATTCTGGAAGAAAACCTGATGGAGTCTGCAAAAGACCTGAGACTGGGACGGAGATTTGTCTTCCAACAAGACAATGATCCAAAACATAAAGCAAAATCTACAATGGAATGGTTCAAAAATAAACATATCCAGGTGTTAGAATGGCCAAGTCAAAGTCCAGACCTGAATCCAATCGAGAATCTGTGGAAAGAACTGAAAACTGCTGTTCACAAATGCTCTCCATCCAACCTCACTGAGCTCGAGCTGTTTTGCAAGGAGGAATGGGAAAAAAATTCAGTCTCTCGATGTGCAAAACTGATTGAGACATACCCCAAGCGACTTACAGCTGTAATCGCAGCAAAAGGTGGCGCTACAAAGTATTAACTTAAGGGGGCTGAATAATTTTGCAGTCCAATTTTTCAGTTTTTGATTTGTTAAAAAAGTTTGAAATATCCAATAAATGTCGTTCCACTTCATGATTGTGTCCCACTTGTTGTTGATTCTTCATAAAAAAATACAGTTTTATATCTTTATGTTTGAAGCCTGAAATGTGGCAAAAGGTCACAAAGTTCAAGGGGGCCGAATACTTTCGCAAGGCACTGTATATACAGTTGAAGTCAGAAGTTTACATACACTTAGGTTGGAGTCATGAAAACTTGTTTTTCAACCACTCCACAAATTTCTTGTTAACAAACTATAGTTCTGGCAAGTCGTTTAGGACATCTACTTTGTGTAATTTAACCAATAATTTTCAGACACATTATTTTACTAATAATTCACTGTATCACAATTCCAGTGGGTCAGAAGTTTACATACACTAAGTTGACTGCCTTTAAACAGCTTGGAAAATTCCAGAAAAATATGGCTTTAAAAGCTTCTGATAGGCTAATTGACATAATTTCAGTCAATTGGAGGTGTACCTGTGGTTGTATTTCAAGGCCTACCTTCAAACGCAATGCCTCTTTGCTTGACATCATGGGAAAATGAAAAGAAATCAGCCAGGACCTCAGAATACCAATTGTAGACCTCCACATGTCTGGTTCATCCTTGGGAGCAGTTTCCAAACGGCTGAAGGTACCACGTTCATCTGTACAAACAATAGTACGCAAGTATAAACACCATGGGAGCATGCAGCCGCCATACCGCTTAGGAAGGAGACTCATTCTGTCCCCCAGAGATTAATGTACTTTGGTGCGAAAAGTGCAAATCAATCTCAGAATAACAGCAAAAGACCTTGTGAAGATGATGGAGGAAACAGGTACAAAACATAACCTGAAAGGCCGCTCAGCAAGGAAGAAGCCACCGCTCCAAAACCGCCATACAAAAGCCAGACTATGGTTTGCAACTGCACATGGGGACAAATATCGTACTTTTTGGAGAAATGTCCTCTGGTCTGATGAAACAAAAATAGAACTGTTTGGCCATAATGACCATTGTTATGTTTGGAGGAAAAAGGGGGAGGCTTGCAAGCTGAAGAACACCATTCCAATCGTGAAGCACGGGGGTGGCAGCATCATGTTGTAGGGGTGCTTTGCTGCAGGAGGGACTGGTCCACTTCACAAAATTGATGGCATCATAAGGATGGAAAATTATCTGGATATATTGAAGCAACATCTCAAGTCATCGGTCAGGAAGTTAAAGCTTGGTCGCTAATGGGTCTTCCAAATAGATAATGACCCCAAGCATACTTCCAAAGTTGTGGTAAAATGGCGTAAGGACAACAAAGTCAAGGTATTGGAGTGGCCATCACAAAGCCCTGACCTCAAACCTATAGAACATTTGTGGGAAGAACTGAAAAGGCGTGTGTGAGCAAGAAGGCAGACAGATCTGACTCATTTACACCAGCTTTGTCAGGAGGAATGGGCCAAAATTCACCCAACTTATTGTGAGAAGCTTGTGGAAGGCTACCCGAAACCTTTGACCCAAGTTAAACAATTTCAAGGCAATGCTACTAAATACTAATTGAGTTTATGTAAACTTCTGACCCACTGGGAATGTGATGAAAGAAATAAAAGCTGAAATAAATCATTATCTCCACTATTGTTCTGACATTTCACATTCTTAAAATAAAGTGGTGATCCTAACTGACCTAAGACAGGGCATTTTTACCAAGATGTCAGGAACTGTGAAAAACTGAGTTTAAATGTATTTGGCTAATGTGTACCTGGGACGGTAGGTAACGTATTGGTTAGAGCGTTGGACTAGTAACCAAAAGGTTGCAAGATCGAATCCTTGAGCTGCCAAGGTAAAAATCTGTTGTTCTGCCCCTGAACAAGGCAGTTAACCCACTGTTCTGAGGCCGTCATTGAAAATAAGAATTTAAATAAGGGTAAAAAATAAAATGTAAACTTCTGACTTCAAATGTATAAACTTCAAATACTTGTCATGCAATAAAATGTAAATTATTTACTTAAAAATCATACAATGTGATATTCTGGATTTTTGTTTTAGATTCCGTAACTCACAGTTGAAGTGTACCTATGATAAAAATTACAGACCTCGACATGCTTTGTAAGTAGGAAACCCTGCAAAACCCACCCAATACCGTATGTAGTAGTAGTGTGTGTGAGCACTTGCATGTAAGTGTGTAGGGGTGTGTGAGTGAGTGTGTGTGAGCACTTGCATGTAAGTGTGTAGGGGTGTGTGTGAGTGACTGGTTTGCCAGTTAAGTGTAATAAAGCACTGGACTAAAGTAATGTGATGAGATTAATGACCTGGCCAACCATGAATACAGCAGAGCTCTCTCTCTCTCTCTCTCTCTCTATATATATATATATATATATATATATATATATATATATATATATATATATATATATATATATATATATATATATATATATATATATATATATATATATATATATATATATATATTTCGGAAGTGTATGGGGCACCCGTCATCAAAGCTATGGTCCCAGAGCTCAGCCCCAAACTACAAAGACTCTACATCTATGAGATGTAATCAATAATTCACTACTCTACTGTGGATCACAATAAAAAACCTTCCCTTCTCACTTTACCCAAGGAATACCCTAGCAGAGTAATAGAGAAATGCACCAAGGACCAATAACAAAGGGGAAATCAGTGTCTTCTTCCATTAGGCTGCTGTGCTCCTGTCTGAAACGACACGCTGTTCCCGGTATAGTACATTACTTTAGGCCAGAGGGACACAGTCACCATAATGGAGGTATACAGTACACCGTAGGCAAATAACAATGGGATTTCCCTCCTGATCCAGATGCACAGAGCCTGCCTGAAGATGTCTGGCTAAGACTGGGGGTGTGTCTCAATGGTCTGCCTGAAGACACCTAGCTTAGTCTGGAGGTGTATCTCAATAGTCTGCCTGAAGACACCTAGCTTAGTCTGGAGGTGTATCTCAATAGTCTGCCTGAAGACACCTAGCTTAGTCTGGAGGTCTATCTCAGGGGATGGAACTACACTGACAGGACAGGCGATGGAACTACACTGACAGGACAGGGGATATAACCACAATGATAACCTTAACCTTAACCCTAACCACGATGATAACCTTAACCTTAACCCTAACCACGATGATAACCTTAACCTTAACCCTAACCACGATGATAACCTTAACCTTAACCCTAACCACAATGATAACCTTAACCCTAACCACAATGATAACCTTAACCTTAACCCTAACCACAATGATAACCTTAACCCTAACCACAATGATAACCTTAACCCTAACCACAATGATAACCTTAACCCTAACCACAATGATAACCTTAACCCTAACCACAATTATAACCCTGACCACAGTGATAACCTTAACCCTAACCACAGCAATAAACTTAACCCTAACCACAGTGATGACCTTAACCCTAACCATAGTGATAACCTTAACCCTAACCACAATGATAACCTTAACCACAATGATAACCTTAACCCTAACCACAATGATAACCTTAACCCTAACCACAACGATAACCATAATTCCTAACCACAACGATAACCATAATTCCTAACCACAGCGATAACCTTAATTCCTAACCACAACGATAACCATAATTCCTAACCACAACGATAACCATAATTCCTAACCACAGCGATAACCATAATTCCTAACCACAGCGATAACCTTAATTCCTAACCACAACGATAACCATAATTCCTAACCACAACGATAACCATAATTCCTAACCACAACGATAACCATAATTCCTAACCACAACGATAACCATAATTCCTAA
>NC_143048.1:40440000-40442500 GCF_057628025.1 Oncorhynchus mykiss
CAGCCGTGTTGCCTGTGAGAACAGGAGAGCAGAACTACTCCTTCTAAAGACAGCCGTGTTGCCTGTGAGAACAGGAGAGCAGAACTACTCCTTCTAAAGACAGCCGTGTTGCCTGTGAGAACAGGAGAGCAGAACTACTCATTCTAAAGACAGCCGTGTTGCCTGTGAGAACAGGAGAGCAGAACTACTCCTTCTAAAGACAGCCGTGTTGCCTGTGAGAACAGGAGAGCAGAACTACTCATTCTAAAGACAGCCATGTTGCCTGTCAGAACAGGAGAGCAGAACTACTCCTTCTAAAGACAGCCATGTTGCCTGTCAGAACAGGAGAGCAGAACTACTCCTTCTAAAGACATCCATGTTGCCTGTCAGAACAGGAGAGCAGAACTACTCCTTCTAAAGACAGCCGTGTTGCCTGTCAGAACAGGAGAGCAGAACTACTCCTTCTAAAGACAGCCGTTTTGCCTGTGAGAACAGGAGAGCAGAACTACTCCTTCTAAAGACAGCCGTGTTGCCTGTGAGAACAGGAGAGCAGAACTACTCCTTCTAAAGACAGCCGTGTTGCCTGTGAGAACAGGAGAGCAGAACTACTCCTTCTAAAGACAGCCGTGTTGCCTGTCAGAACAAGAGAGCAGAACTACTCCTTCTAAAGACAGCCGTGTTGCCTGTCAGAACAGGAGAGCAGAACTACTCCTTCTAAAGACAGCCGTGTTGCCTGTCAGAACAAGAGAGCAGAACTACTCCTTCTAAAGACAGCCGTTTTGCCTGTCAGAACAGGAGAGCAGAACTACTCCTTCTAAAGACAGCCGTGTTGCCTGTCAGAACAGGAGAGCAGAACTACTCCTTCTAAAGACAGCCGTGTTGCCTGTCAGAACAGGAGAGCAGAACTACTCCTTCTAAAGACAGCCGTGTTGCCTGTCAGAACAGGAGAGCAGAACTACTCCTTCTAAAGACAGCCATGTTGCCTGTCAGAACAGGAGAGCAGAACTACTCCTTCTAAAGACAGCCATGTTGCCTGTCAGAACAGGAGAGCAGAACTACTCCTTCTAAAGACAGCCGTGTTGCCTGTCAGAACAAGAGAGCAGAACTACTCCTTCTAAAGACAGCCGTTTTGCCTGTCAGAACAGGAGAGCAGAACTACTCCTTCTAAAGACAGCCGTGTTGCCTGTCAGAACAGGAGAGCAGAACTATTTTCCTTGGGGGACTTTTTATCCTTCCCTTTAATCAGAGAGT
The DNA here is from genome assembly GCF_057628025.1 of Oncorhynchus mykiss. Lineage (NCBI taxonomy): Eukaryota > Metazoa > Chordata > Actinopteri > Salmoniformes > Salmonidae > Oncorhynchus > Oncorhynchus mykiss. Next base: position 40,441,231 of record NC_143048.1, read on the forward strand.
GAATAACCTAATGTGGGTTCTCTCTGGCTAGTCGATAGCATTAATTAATCAATGAAGTGTCATGGAGAAACTGAAGGAAACAAGCAGGACTGATGGCCTCCTGAACTGGAGTTACCCACCTCTACACTGGGCTCCTCCAGATGGGGAACTGCTGAAGACAGACAGCTGAAACCAGACGGTTAAAGACAGACAGCTGAAACCAGACAGTTAAAGGCAGACAGCTGAAACCAGACAGTTAAAGACAGACAGCTGGAACCAGACAGTTAAAGACAGACAGCTGAAACCAGACGGTTAAAGACAGACAGCTGAAACCAGACAGTTAAAGACAGACAGCTGAAACCAGACAGTTAAAGACAGACAGCTAAAGACAGACAGCTGAAACCAGACAGTTAAAGACAGACAGCTTAAACCAGACAGTTAAAGACAGACAGCTGAAACCAGACAGTTAAAGACAGACAGCTAAAGACAGACAGCTGAAGCCAGACAGTTTAAGACAGACAGCTCAAACCAGACAGTTAAAGACAGACAGCTCAAACCAGACAGTTAAAGACAGACAGCTGAAACCAGACAGTTAAAGACAGACAGCTGAAACCAGACAGTTAAAGACAGACAGCTGAAACCAGACAGTTAAAGACAGCTGGAACCAGACAGTTAAAGACAGACAGCTGAAACCAGACAGTTAAAGACAGACAGCTGAAACCAGACGGTTAAAGACAGACAGCTGAAACCAGACAGTTAAAGGCAGACAGCTGAAACCAGACAGTTAAAGACAGACAGCTGGAACCAGACAGTTAAAGACAGACAGCTGAAACCAGACAGTTAAAGACAGACAGCTGAAACCAGACGGTTAAAGACAGACAGCTGAAACCAGACAGTTTAAGACAGACAGCTGAAACCAGACAGTTAAAGACAGACAGCTAAAGACAGACAGCTGAAACCAGACAGTTAAAGACAGACAGCTAAAGACAGACAGCTGAAGACAGACACTTAGACACAGACAGTTAAAGACAGACAGATGAAACCAGACAGTCAAAGACAGACAGTTATAGACACGCAGTTGAGGACAGACAGATGAAACCAGACAGTTAAAGACAGACAGCTGAAACCAGACAGTTAAAGACAGACAGATGAAACCAGACAGTCAAATACACACAGTTAAATACAGACAGTTAAAGACAGACAGATGAAACCAGACAGTTAAAGACAGACAGTTAAGAGAGGGTGGGGGGGATTATCTAATTCTGACGTGACACTGAGAGCTATTTGGTGT